>NW_012105487.1:1480211-1482061 GCF_000951045.1 Mandrillus leucophaeus | reverse complement strand
ACCCACATCTCAAGTTGAATTGTAATCCCCACATGTTGAGGGAGAGACCTGGTGGGAGGTGACTGGATCATGGGGGTGGGCTTCTCCCTTGCTGTTCTCATGATAGTGTGTGAGTTCTCAGGAGATCTGGTTGTCTAAAAGTGTCCACCACCTCCCACTTCATTCTCTCTCCTGCTTCATCATGTGCCTGCTTCCCCTTCATCTTCTGCAATGATTTTAAGTTTCCTGAGGCCTCTTCAGCCATGCTTCCTGGACAACCTGCAGAACTGTGAGCCAATTAAACCTCTTCATAAATTACCCAGTCTCAGGTTGGTCCTTATAGAAATGTGAGAACAGACTAATACACATGGCAATAGAATAAAATATTTTAAGAAATAATAGCCTCTAAATGCTCAAATACTCTTCAGATATGTTTGTAAAACCAGGTATCAATTTTGAGATATATTCAGTTATTCCAATTTAATGGTGATTTTGAGGGGGGGAAAGGAGAGAAAAAACAGGAAAGAGGAAATGAAGGAAGGACTATTAGTACATTAAAAAATATTTGTCTGATTGTAATTTTATCAGAGGGGACAAAAGAAAAAGTGTTGATGATAAGTCAGATGTGGAAAAACATTAACGGGCCAATGAGAAAAATGTGGAAAATATAATATTGATTTACAGTGCTGAGATGGAAAAATGCAGTTATAAGAAATTAGGTTCTTCTTTAGGAGTAAGAGCATTATGGCTAATGTTTTATTACTCAGATGACTAGACTGTGTCTACTGGAATTTCTTGAATAGGCATTAACATACACTGTTGCAAGTACAGTGTGTTATTCAATCTCATCTCCCCAGCACTGAGCATGGGGCCTGGCATATACATCCATTAACTCAACAAATATTTATTGAGCTACCATATGTAAAGCACTATGCTAGGTTATAAGCATGTCACACTGGAACCTCCTTCATAGCACTAATATTCTAACAGAAGAGACAGACATTGAACAAACAACTGACACATGTAAAATATTTAGTAATGGCTCATTGAATAGCTGAATTATTAGCCAGATGGATAGATGAGTGGAATGGATAGAATGGATACTTAAATGGATGACCTGAAAACTTGCAAGAAGCTCTGCAACCCCAGAGCCTATTACAGAGTCTGGCAGATAGTAGATGCTGAATAAATATTTGTTCAATGTATAAATGTTTGATTAAATTATTACACAGAAGTTCTAAATGACTTCAAATATGTCTTCTATTGGTCTATTGTGTTCTAAATAAACATAGACCACAAACAGGTCTTCTGTTAGTCTGCTACAACACTTAAAAATCTTACTACTAGAATTGCTCATTTCTAAAGAATATGCCAGAGAGGTCATCATCCACTGCTAATTTATTAAGGCTATTAATGTATACTCATCATTAATCTGGTAAGTGAGACAGCAAGATAATTGTTTACCAACACTGGAAAAGATTGTGTAGATGTGGTTCTGGAATAATTTTGCAACCACATTCATAAAATCTAAAAAGAACACATTGACATTTTTTCTATTCTCCACTGTCAGTATTACTGAAAATGTCCAAAAGGTAAAGGCCATGCTGACCAGTATCATTGTAGAAAATGTGATTGATGGAAGAGCTGGAAGGAAAAATAAATAATTTGGTATAAGGATGTAAATACGCATGTTGGAGTCATGTTCAAAAACACTTGTGTAATAAATGAAATTGCATTTTAATTGGAAATTTAAAAAGTAATACACAAAACAAATTTAATTGTATATAGAGACTGAAACTATGACAACAAATTTAGTTGATCTTAACTTAGAAATTCAATTAAGTAATAAAAGGCAGTATAGCCATCTTTAG
>NW_012105487.1:1476840-1478586 GCF_000951045.1 Mandrillus leucophaeus | reverse complement strand
GCCAAAATAGAGCATTTTTATCATCTACAAAAGGTCTTATATGCCCCTTCACGTCAATCCTACTCCTTCTACTCCCAGCTCAAACACTGACCTAATGTCTGTCAATCTGGATTAAGTGTGTTTTTTTAAAAAGGTTCATATAAATGGAATTTTACATTAGGTTTTGTATCTAACCCCTTTAGCTCAGCAAGATTTTATTGTGACTCATTTATACAGTTGTACGAATGAGTCTATTTATTCCTTTACATTGCTGAGTAATATTCCATTCTGTGTGTACACAGCAGATTGTTTATTCATTAACTGCTGAAGAATAGTTGAGATTTTTCCAATTAAAGTTATCACAAATAAAACTAATATAACATTTGCATGTAAGTTTTTTCATCGATACTTGGTATGCATTTAATCACTATAGTGTTGTGTAATGGTATTTAATCATAGTTTTAATTTACATCTTACAGTATATTCATTATGTTGAGCAACTTTTCATGTGATTTTTGGTCATTTTGTGTACATTCTTTTATGCTGTATCTGTTTAAACGTTTTGCTTTTTTGGCTTGTCTTATTGTTAAATAGTAGGAGTTTGAAGAACACTCAGCACTGTTCCTTGAGACATTGCTAGCTCTAATTGTGATCTAATTCAGCTTGGCACCTGGAGAAGTGATCATTCTATTAATGAGACTTTCCTATTCACATACCTTACGTTTCCTCTGAGATGTTTGTCTGATGATAGCAGCTTGTTGCATGCACTTTTAACAATCAATATCAAAACTGTTATTAGATAACATTGAGCTAAAAATTTAAGAACCAAGGCAACCTCTGTGACAGAGATTTACTTTTAACTATATGATGTAACATGTAGATTTTACCAACCCTAGTATCAGTAGGTGAACACAAACATGGTGATATGGTTTGGCTCCGTGTCCCTACCCACATCTCAAGTTGAATTGTAATCCCCACATGTTGAGGGAGAGACCTGGTGGGAGGTGACTGGATCATGGGGGTGGGCTTCTCCCTTGCTGTTCTCATGATAGTGTGTGAGTTCTCAGGAGATCTGGTTGTCTAAAAGTGTCCACCACCTCCCACTTCATTCTCTCTCCTGCTTCATCATGTGCCTGCTTCCCCTTCATCTTCCGCAATGATTTTAAGTTTCCTGAGGCCTCTTCAGCCATGCTTCCTGGACAACATGCAGAACTGTGAGCCAATTAAACCTCTTCATAAATTACCCAGTCTCAGGTTGGTCCTTATAGAAATGTGAGAACAGACTAATACACATGGCAATAGAATAAAATATTTTAAGAAATAATAGCCTCTAAATGCTCAAATACTCTTCAGATATGTTTGTAAAACCAGGTATCAATTTTGAGATATATTCAGTTATTCCAATTTAATGGTGATTTTGTGGGGGGAAAGGAGAGAAAAAACAGGAAAGAGGAAATGAAGGAAGGACTATTAGTACATTAAAAAATATTTGTCTGATTGTAATTTTATCAGAGGGGACAAAAGAAAAAGTGTTGATGATAAGTCAGATGTGGAAAAACATTAACGGGCCAATGAGAAAAATGTGGAAAATATAATATTGATTTACAGTGCTGAGATGGAAAAATGCAGTTATAAGAAATTAGGTTCTTCTTTAGGAGTAAGAGCATTATGGCTAATGTTTTATTACTCAGATGACTAGACTGTGTCTACCGGAATTTCTTGAATAGGCATTAACATACACTGTTGCAAGTACAGTGTGTTATTCAA
>NW_012105487.1:1474148-1474580 GCF_000951045.1 Mandrillus leucophaeus | reverse complement strand
GGCTGACCCCAGAGAGAAGGGTGGGGAAAGACTGAGGACATATGCCCAGTTCTTCCAAACTCAACAATGAGGGAACCCATTCCATCTCCCTGGGGGAAAGTAAATGTTAAGATCCAACTTTAGGAGCATTTAGAAAAAAACAATCTTCTATATGAAAACCATCATGGAAGCCTTCTTTCCACCCAAAATGAATATATGGAAACTAAAGTTAACAAAGGAACTAAAAAAAAGTCTGAAGTTCAACGTTTACACAAGACAAGAGCATCAAATGCTTACAGGGACCTCATATCGTTCCTTGAGAACATTAATGTATAGGAGCTCAGAAACCAGATTCTACTACATGACCAAAGTTTAATTAAAATATTGTGGGCACATTTTATATAGTTTGGATGCCTGTCCCCTCCAAATCTCATGTTGAAATGTGATCCTAAA
>NW_012105487.1:1469286-1471344 GCF_000951045.1 Mandrillus leucophaeus | reverse complement strand
ATCTCAAAATAAAATAAAATAAAATAAAATAAAATAAAATAAAATAAAAATAAAAACAAAAAAGTGCCTTTTGCCTTCTTCCATGATTGTGAGGCCTCCCCAGCAACGTGGAACTGAGAGTCCATTAAACCTCTTTTTCTTTATAAATTATCCAGTCTCAGGTATGTCTTTATCAGCATCATGAAAATGGACTAATACACATATGATTTGATGACCCTTCCCCAAATAACCTAGCAACTATAAGGTGCCAGATCCTTACATTACCTTGAGTAAGAAGAGAAGTCCAAGAATAACTGAGATTTTTCTCTACCAGACCTGGGTAGGACAGAGGGCTTAATAGGGAAATTAACTTTATATATGGAAAAGAAAGAGATATACTGTTTCTTGCTTGCTTGAATTTGTAGTCTGACATTTACATCTGTACAAAGTTCCAATTGTTCTTTTTTTCTTTTTGTTCTTGATTACCTTTGATTTGTTGGAACTTGGTTTGGGAGTTTTTTTGGCCATTTGCCAAAAGGGGTTTGTTTTTTCCTTTTTTACCGGCTTATTGGGAGGGGTTTTTTCCCAAAAATCAGAAAGGTTGTGTTTAAGTCTCATCACCACTGTTGACTATATAGTTTGGGTAAGTCATACCTTCTTGTCTGTAATAATTCTTAGACAACTATCCTAAGAGCTTGTTTTTAAAAAAATAAGCGGGGAATTTCTAAATTGCTTATAAACAATGCTAGCTCCTGGAATTATTGTAATGATTATGATTGGGGATATACACAAAACTATTACATTATATACAGGTATAATTGAAGGGAAATAAGAAAATAGAAATTTCTACATGATAATGACATCATTTACTCTCCCTTAATTCAATGCTACTTACCTTTTCACTTTAAAAATAAATTCAGCTATTATTGTATTTTTTTTTCAGATGACAGTCTGCTGTACACTTTACTTCCATTGAACAAGAAAAGGACTAAGTATCAAATACACCATACTAGACAATGTGGAGAAGTAAACCTCTTGAAAAAGATCCATCAATGATTTTAGTTTAAGAATATTACCTGATGTTCAGGGAAGATGCCTTTGTGTTATAATCTGTCCAAGCTTCAGTTTCCACTTGATCATATGGTGACACTTTCTAATGCAGCAAAGATAGGATAAGAAACAGTGATTTGTGTAACGTTATTGGAACTGAGGAGAACCTAGTTCTACTGAGATGATAAGGAAGACTTCAAAGAGAAGTCATACTTGATTGGTAGTCTTTCAAATGAACAAGAAGAAGGACAGGATGTTTTAGGCAGAAGGGAGATAGGCACAGCACCTTAGGCATGAGATAACTTGACATAATCAAGAAATCTCCGTGAGGGGGTGGCTAGAGACCAGTGTGTGTATGTTGCCAAATGGAAGTCGAGTCAGAAATGATGACTAGGGCGAAAAATGATGTCCTTTCTATGATATACTGAAGGGTTTACAATTGATCCTGTAAAACAGTGGAATTTTGAAGGATTTTTAAATCAGAATTTATAATCTTGACGATAATAGTTTTCTAAGAAACTAAGCAAATATGGTGCCAAAAGCTTTTCATGTCCCTTCAATACATTGTGTTCCGGCTTTAAGTTCAGCTACAGAATCCAGGATGTCCAAACTTGGAAATTAGTTGTTACCCTGATAGAAACCTAAATGTACAAAGACAAGACAGTGGATTGGTCAAGATGTGGATCCTTCTTTTTTGAATGTATAGCCTACACACCTTGCTTTTGTTCCTTAACCCTTGTTGTCAGTTTTTAGTGGATCCATAATTGATCATTCACGTCCATTAATCTTGTTCCAACTTCAATGCCTACCTTGTCCTCTAAGTCCTATTTGTGTTGACTCGCTGTCTGATTCTGGTAAGGCACCCTTTTACTGGTTAGTTCATCTGGTTCCAGCAACCTGGTTTTGATTTCATTATTTTCTATTTATTTATTTTTATTATACTTAAGTTCTGGGATACATGTACAGAAAGTCCAGGTTTGTTACATAGATATACACATGCCATAGTGGTTTGCTGCACTCATCAACCTG
>NW_012105487.1:1464380-1466546 GCF_000951045.1 Mandrillus leucophaeus | reverse complement strand
AGTTTAAGAATATTACCTGATGTTCAGGGAAGATGCCTTTGTGTTATAATCTGTCCAAGCTTCAGTTTCCACTTGATCATATGGTGACACTTTCTAATGCAGCAAAGATAGGATAAGAAACAGTGATTTGTGTAACGTTATTGGAACTGAGGAGAACCTAGTTCTACTGAGATGATAAGGAAGACTTCAAAGAGAAGTCATACTTGATTGGTAGTCTTTCAAATGAACAAGAAGAAGGACAGGATGTTTTAGGCAGAAGGGAGATAGGCACAGCACCTTAGGCATGAGATAACTTGACATAATCAAGAAATCTCCGTGAGGGAGTGGCTAGAGACCAGTGTGTGTATGTTGCCAAATGGAAGTCGAGTCAGAAATGATGACTAGGGCAAAAAATGATGTCCTTTCTATGATATACTGAAGGGTTTACAATTGATCCTGTAAAACAGTGGAATTCTGAAGGATTTTTAAATCAGAATTTATAATCTTGACGATAATAGTTTTCTAAGAAACTAAGCAAATATGGTGCCAAAAGCTTTTCATGTCCCTTCAATACATTGTGTTCCGGCTTTAAGTTCAGCTACAGAATCCAGGATGTCCAAACTTGGAAATTAGTTGTTACCCTGATAGAAACCTAAATGTACAAAGACAAGACAGTGGATTGGTCAAGATGTGGATCCTTCTTTTTTGAATGTATAGCCTACACACCTTGCTTTTGTTCCTTAACCCTTGTTGTCAGTTTTTAGTGGATCCATAATTGATCATTCACGTCCATTAATCTTGTTCCAACTTCAATGCCTACCTTGTCCTCTAAGTCCTATTTGTGTTGACTCGCTGTCTGATTCTGGTAAGGCACCCTTTTACTGGTTAGTTCATCTGGTTCCAGCAACCTGGTTTTGATTTCATTATTTTCTATTTATTTATTTTTATTATACTTAAGTTCTGGGATACATGTACAGAAAGTCCAGGTTTGTTACATAGATATACACATGCCATAGTGGTTTGCTGCACTCATCAACCTGTCATCTACATTAGGTATTTCTCCTAATGATATCCCTCCCCTAGCCCTCAACACCCCAACAAGCCCCAGTGTGTGATGTTCCCCTCACTGTGTCCATGTGTTCTCATTGTTCACCTCCCATTTATGAGTGACAACATGTGTTGTTTGGTTTTCTGTTCCTGTGTTAGTTTGCTGAGAATGATGGTTTCCAGCTTCATCCATGTCCCTGCAAAGGACATAAATTCATCCTTTTTTATGGCTGTATAGTATTCCATGGTGTATATGTGCCACATTTTCTTTACCCAGTCTATCATTGATGGGCATTTGGGTTACTTCCAAGTCTTTGCTGTTGTGAATAGTGCTGCAATAAGCATACATGTGCACAGTGTGGCAATTCCTCAAGGATCTAGGACCAGAAGTACCATTTGACCCAGCAACCCTATTACTGGGTATAAACCCAAAGGAATATAAATTATTCTACTTATTTCATTATTTTCTAAGCATAAATAGCTCTTCAATTTGTCACCTACCTCGAGCTTCATTCCACATTTTCCCTTAGGCTTCTTACTCAAAGAACCTTTCTTGAATTCCAAACCTCTTATGTTCCCAGGTCCTGGTGTAATGAGCAGTCTTATCAAGATGTCGTCTTCCACTAAGAAAAGCCAAATGTTCACACTCTTCCAGGCACTCAGGTCAAAGGAGGAAATGTCAAAACACAGGTCAAAAATCAATAATATCTTGCCTGGGTTTATGTTTAAAAATAAGTTAGACTGTCTTGATCAAAAGTAGTGTCAAAATATACTCCTTTTTTATAGTTAAAAGTAGTCTTACAATCCTCAAGAGACCAGCTGCAATGTGTTCAAGTTTCATCCTGTATTTTCTTTTACGCTTATATTTGACAGGTAGAATATATAGCCTATCTCCTTCCCCAGATGGTCATGGAATTCATGTTACCATATGCCAGTATCAATAACTGTGTTGCCAATAGAAGCATGGGGGGAAGGGAGCTGTCTATAGCAGCCTGGGTGTGGGAACACCTTTGAATATTGTCATCCCTTATCAATCACCATGTTTAGCTTGAAAAACATTGGACTTTTGCGAATTGCAGCAACCAGTATTAAATGGGATGAAACTCATCATCTTTTTTTCCCCTGACTTTTGTCTCATAG
>NW_012105487.1:1460911-1464020 GCF_000951045.1 Mandrillus leucophaeus | reverse complement strand
AATTAGGAAAAACTGCCAAGGTATATAGTGAAGTAAATGCAGTTGATCCTCATTATTCATGGAGTCAGAATTCATGAATTCACTTATTCACTAAAATTTATTTCTAACCCCAGAAGCAACATTCACAGAGCTTTTGCAGTGACTCTACACGTGCATAGAGCAATGAAAAACCTGGGCTGCCTGTGCACATGTTCCCAGCTGAGGTCAAGGAAGGTGACTTCTTATTTCAGTGCTCATAATGTAGCCAAGTTTCCTTTTCCTTTTCCTTTTCAATTTAGTGCCACATTTTTTCATTTTTATGCTTTTCATTGGTGATTTTGATTTTCACTTTACAATGGCCCCCAAGTGTAATACTGAAATGCTGGTTAGTATTACTAAGCACAAGAAGGCTTGTGGGGTACCTTAAAGACAGAATATGTGCATTAGATAAGCTTCATTCAAGCATGAATTATAGTGTCACTGGCAGTGAACTCAGTGTTAATAAATCAATAATATATGTTAAGTAAGGTGTCTTTAAACAGGAAGATACACAAAACAAGGTGGTATACTGATTGGTGACGAAAGGGTGACTAAATGCTCATAGGAACCTAACCTTGTATTTCTCCTAGGAGCAATGGTTCATTATTTGCTTATTCAGTATTAGTTGCAACATTATTACAGAACATAACTACAAGAAATAATAAAAATTGCCTGTGTTTAGGTACAGAACAATGCGTGTGATATGCTACCCTTATGTCCAAGGGAAATAAAGAAAACCATACAAATATATATACATTTTTTTTCTAAAATATATACATCTGTAAAGGTGCAGAAGTGGTCATATTGGCAGTCTCTGTAGAAAGCAACTGGGTGGTTGGCTTTTGTAGTTTGAGAAACTTTATAATAACTCATGCATTACTGAATCGAAAACTAAATAATACATAATTTTATAAAAGAGCAAGAGGTTTTATTTTCCATGTTTACAGTGTTTTGGAAAGTGGCTGCTGACTTGTGGTCAGTACCAAAATAGATTACTTGAAGAGGGTTATAATTACCAACTTACATATTTATTGTATGCAGGGGAACAACTTCTGCCTCAGATGTGCTGTCATCCTTGGTGCTGTCCTATTTCAGCCCGGAAGTGGATCCCCAATTGCATAGCAAGCATCCTTTGTCAAAAGAGAAGGAAATGCACACCCTTCCAAAACTTTTGGGGGGAAAATAGGGCAGAACAGGAGATCAGAATTTGCTTTTTAACCAAGAACATGAGGCTCTTTATTATCCTACTTTCACAAAAGAATGTAAGTATTACCAATATGAGCACTTCCACTGAAAATAATTTCAGCTGTCTTCATAGGAATTTAAATTATGCCAAAACCTTGCCCAAGAGAAAAAAAAAAGCTTGCTTGGCATTCTCACACTTATTTTCTCAGATATCTCTTTTGTTTAACGTAATCAGAAACCATAGAAAAGGAGAAGAGGTGGCCTAGAGATGAAAAGAAAGATTTGATAGAAATTTGAATTCTCTAAATTTGTTTTCATAAACACAAGTCAGGAATCTGGGGGCATGCCACAGCATATATAAATATGGAATAGATCCATGGTGATATTTCTCTTTTTCCTAGCATTTTTAGGATATACTGAAATCAGATAATTTGAACAAAGGGGAGACTGGTTGCAGATTACTGTAGGCAATTATAGCAAGGAGGCAGAGGGAATGGGCAGTATTTTCACAGATCCTTGAGACCAATGGCACCAAGGTCCATGGAATAAGTAATGCATTACTTGTAATCAAAACATTATTTGTAATGCTGCTACAAATCTGTTGTTGTAGCATCCTGTGTGTACAAGCTTATATCATTGTGAAAACCAAAGACGATGCCTTTCCAAGCTCAGTTTATCATGCAACCTTAAGATTCCTGCCAATAAGAAGGACCTGAAAAGAGAAAGAGAAAACATGAAAAAGATATTTTTCTACTGGTAATATCTAAATTGAATGACACTAAATTTAGCAAGGGCTTTCTTGGAATAAATAGAGATACAAATCAATTAAACATAAAAGGACTCTTCAAAATAGAACCTTTCCAAGTGGTGCAGGTCGGGAATAGTGCCTGCCTCCCGTTTGAACACTTCTCACTTGATCTTCTCAACTACACACATTGAACAGAGTGTAATAAATCAATGTTTATTTGAAACATTTTTAATAAGACTGCTGCATCACCACACAGCTTCCCGTCGTCATCACTACCACCACCACCCCACTCCACACACATACGCACACATTTTTTTTTTAATTGTGCTTTGCTCTTGAATTCCTAGTTCATTACTTTGACTTCCGTTTTGTTCTTGGCTTGTTTGTGGTTTATTTACTGCTTTTTATTTTGGGGGAACTATCTGGGCTGGTTAAAAAATATGTGTTTTAGTGTCAGACCTGACAAAAACCTGCTTCAGCATTTTCCAGCTGTGTTATTTTCTTATTGCTCCTATAAGAAATTACCACAAACTTTGTGGTTTGAACCAACGTGAATATCTATCTAGAGCTCTGGAAATCAGAGGTGCAAAATGGTTTTCTAGGCTAAAATCAGAGTCTCAAAGGACTGCATTTTTTTCTGGATGCTCTAGGAAAGAATCTTCGTTTGCCTTTTTCACTTTCTCAAGGCCACCTGCATTCCTCGGTTCATGTCCTCTTCTTCCATCTTCAAGGCCAGCAGTGTAGCACCTTCATATCGCTCTCACTGCAAGCCTTCTCCCTCTCTTTTTCACTTATGAGGATCCCTTTAATTTTATTGAGCCCACCCAGATAACTGAGGACAATAATACTACCTCAAGATCCTTACCTTAATCACATTGGCAAAATCTCTTTTGACATGTAAGGTAACATATTCACAGTTCCAAGAGATTAGGACATTTTTTGTTGCATTTGGGGGGAGACTACTATGCCTACCACTCTATGTGTCATTGGATAAATTATTTGTCCCCTTAGGGTAATTTCCTCATTTTCCAATTTAAGGTAATAATATTTATTTTATTTGGTTAAGGTCTTGATTTGGGGGAAATTAAAGAACATCTAGTTTCAACTTTTCCATATTTTTAATATGGGTTGGCCAAAGAATCCTCCAAGGAAGCAATT
>NW_012105487.1:1452864-1459156 GCF_000951045.1 Mandrillus leucophaeus | reverse complement strand
ATGGTGATATTTCTCTTTTTCCTAGCATTTTTAGGATATACTGAAATCAGATAATTTGAACAAAGGGGAGACTGGTTGCAGATTACTGTAGGCAATTATAGCAAGGAGGCAGAGGGAATGGGCAGTATTTTCACAGATCCTTGAGACCAATGGCACCAAGGTCCATGGAATAAGTAATGCATTACTTGTAATCAAAACGTTATTTGTAATGCTGCTACAAATCTGTTGTTGTAGCATCCTGTGTGTACAAGCTTATATCATTGTGAAAACCAAAGACGATGCCTTTCCAAGCTCAGTTTATCATGCAACCTTAAGATTCCTGCCAATAAGAAGGACCTGAAAAGAGAAAGAGAAAACATGAAAAAGATATTTTTCTACTGGTAATATCTAAATTGAATGACACTAAATTTAGCAAGGGCTTTCTTGGAATAAATAGAGATACAAATCAATTAAACATAAAAGGACTCTTCAAAATAGAACCTTTCCAAGTGGTGCAGGTCGGGAATAGTGCCTGCCTCCCGTTTGAACACTTCTCACTTGATCTTCTCAACTACACACATTGAACAGAGTGTAATAAATCAATGTTTATTTGAAACATTTTTAATAAGACTGCTGCATCACCACACAGCTTCCCGTCGTCATCACTACCACCACCACCCCACTCCACACACATACGCACACATTTTTTTTTTAATTGTGCTTTGCTCTTGAATTCCTAGTTCATTACTTTGACTTCCGTTTTGTTCTTGGCTTGTTTGTGGTTTATTTACTGCTTTTTATTTTGGGGGAACTATCTGGGCTGGTTAAAAAATATGTGTTTTAGTGTCAGACCTGACAAAAACCTGCTTCAGCATTTTCCAGCTGTGTTATTTTCTTATTGCTCCTATAAGAAATTACCACAAACTTTGTGGTTTGAACCAACGTGAATATCTATCTAGAGCTCTGGAAATCAGAGGTGCAAAATGGTTTTCTAGGCTAAAATCAGAGTCTCAAAGGACTGCATTTTTTTCTGGATGCTCTAGGAAAGAATCTTCGTTTGCCTTTTTCACTTTCTCAAGGCCACCTGCATTCCTCGGTTCATGTCCTCTTCTTCCATCTTCAAGGCCAGCAGTGTAGCACCTTCATATCGCTCTCACTGCAAGCCTTCTCCCTCTCTTTTTCACTTATGAGGATCCCTTTAATTTTATTGAGCCCACCCAGATAACTGAGGACAATAATACTACCTCAAGATCCTTACCTTAATCACATTGGCAAAATCTCTTTTGACATGTAAGGTAACATATTCACAGTTCCAAGAGATTAGGACATTTTTTGTTGCATTTAGGGGGAGACTACTATGCCTACCACTCTATGTGTCATTGGATAAATTATTTGTCCCCTTAGGGTAATTTCCTCATTTTCCAATTTAAGGTAATAATATTTATTTTATTTGGTTAAGGTCTTGATTTGGGGGAAATTAAAGAACATCTAGTTTCAACTTTTCCATATTTTTAATATGGGTTGGCCAAAGAATCCTCCAAGGAAGCAATTTTAAAATTTAAATTTACTTTGAAAATCTTTTCATACCAATTAAACTTAAAGACCATTAAACCTCTGGAATTTTATTCTGTTTTGCCATGATGTTTCACAAATGAAGAATTCTGTTTATATCAAAGGTCATTCCCAAGTGACACCTGTAATCCTACATGACAGGTGAAATTGTGTCATTTAGAAAGATAGTCACATGGATTATCCTAGAGTAGGCATAGACTCAGGTTTACATTAAGACAATTTCAAGAGTTCTGCCATAATCAGAAAAAACATGGTCAGGTGCAACTTTATGTCTCCAGAATTCAGCCAAGAGACTAATCACTGCTGATGAAGGATCTCCAGACTCCAGGCAGATAGGTCTAAACAAAGTAGTTCTCAGGGATGCAAAAATAAGACTGAGAAAAGTTGTATTATATCCACATAAATTGACCCAAGGAAGTGTTTGCAAGGGATGTCCAACCAGACCTGCTAGACTTGTTTCAAGATGGACTTATCAAGCCTATACCCACTCTCTCCCTATACACACTCTTAAAATTTAAGACATACGGAGGCAAGAAAGGACAAAGACAAGCAAAACAGTGGTTTATTACTCATGAGGCAAGTTTCCATCCAAGATGAGAGTTCATAATTCTGACTCATTATCAAAATATTCCTAAGGATAATTAGGATAAATTATATTCCCTAGGATAAATATATACCTACCATTTTTGGGTCAATGAAAAATAATCAGCCTTCGGCCTAATTCAAAACCCGCCTCACCATTCTAGTCAGGGGAGGCTCCAGAGCATTGATAGAGCATGCTCTCTTGCAAGTAAGGATCTTAGGCTAGGGGATTGAGAGGCCAATCAGTTGAATCCTGGTGAATGGCCAAATAGTTGAAATGTTCAAAATATGATTAGTCAATTTGTTGATAAAACAGAAACAAAGGTTAAACTCACTGCAGTAAACAAAAAAGAACACCATCTTGACAAAGTTTTAGTGTATCAGAAAGGGAAGTTAATAAGTGGGAAGCTTTTAGGGTTTGGGCTATGGCTTCAATTAGTTGTTTAGAGCAGACTTTTTAAGGAAGATAACTGACTGGGATTGGATAAAGTTCAAGACATAATTGTTTAGGACTGATGGGTGTAGTAAGGGAAGGGTCTTGAAGTAAGTCTTGAGAAGTAAACTTTTGTTTGATAAACAACTTGTTTGCACAGATGAGCAGAATCTCCTTATCTCAGACAAACTGACTCACAAAAATCTCCTGAAGCAAATAGTGAAGCTATTTATTGATTTACAGTCTTTTATCTATTCTAGGATGGAACAAATAATTAAGTTATATTGATACAGAGGCTCTCAGTTCCTAGTCCTAACAGTTTTATCACATTAATGTAGGCGTTCATAGTTCTCAGGCATGTGGACACCCAGTCAAAGACACATTTTCCCACCCCTCTCTTCTCATTCTCAGGTAAGTGGGTGACATGGTTTGGCTATGTCCCTGCCCAAATCTCATCTTGAATTGTAGCTCCCATAATTCCCATGTGTTGTGAGAGGGACCTGATGGGAAATAATTGAATCATGGGGGCAGTTTTCTCCATACAATTCTCATGGTAGTAAATAAGTCTCATCAGATCTGAAGGTTTTATAAGGGGTCTCCCTTTTGCTTGGCTCTGATTCTCTCTTGCCTGCCACCATGTAAGATGTGTCTTTTGCCTTCTGCCATGATTGTGAGGCCTCCCCAGCCACAAGAAACTGACAGTCCATTAAACCTCTTTTTCTTTATAAATTACCAAGACTCAGGTATGTCTTTATCAGCAGCATGAAAATGCACTAATAGAGTGGGGCTATATATTATATCTTGGGTTTGGACAAGAGGATAAGAGTGGAAGTGATAAATGCAACTTTCGAGTTGTACTCTTAGGGAGAAAGGAATGCATCCCCTCTGTTCTCTTTCTTCTTCCCTACTGCTTGAGATGTAATAGAAAGATTGGAAACAGTCATCCTAACTGCAGGAAGGAAATGTAATGTTAAGGTTGACAGAGGAACAAAATAATAGAATTCTTGGTCCTCATCATTCCTTAGCATCTCAGATCTTCACCACTTACATTCAATGTTAAAAGAAATAAATATCTATCTTTTTTAAACCTCTGTTATCTTTGAATGTTTCACAGCAGTTTAACCAGTATTCTAACTAAAACTGCATCTCAAATTAGTACATCCATCTATCTGGCAAATTGGGTTTCCTCTTTCACTTAAAAATCACAGTCAATCCATCAGCGCATCCTACCAGCAATTCTTGAAAGCTCAATGCAAATCCACCCACTTCACTCTACCTCCAGAAAACAACTCTAATTCAAGCCAACACCATCTCTTGCCTGGAGTACTGCAGTAAGCTCCCTGTCATCCCTTGCTCCCTACTTTCAGACTTTCTAGAAACCATGCTCCACATAACCAAACTACAGTCATTTTAACCCATGTATCAGGCAGGGTTCTCTAGAGGGACAGAATAAATAGGATAGAGGTATATATAAAGGAGAGTTTATTAAGGAATTTTTTTTTTTTTTTTTTGAGACAGAGTCTCGCTTAGTCGCCCAGGCTGGAGTGCAGTGGCACGATCTCGGCTCACTGCAAGCTCCGCCTCCCGGGTTCACGCCATTCTCCTGCCTCAGCCTCCCGAGTAGCTGGGACTACAGGCGCTTTAACTCACACGATCACAAGGTGAGGTCCCACAATAGTCCATCTGCAAGCTGAGGAGCAAGGAAGCCAGTGTGAGTCCCAAACTGAAGAACTTGGAGTTTAATGTTTAAGGGCAGGAAGCATCCAGCACGGGAGAAAGATGTAGGCTCAGAGGTTAAGCCAGTCTAATCTCTCCACATTCTTCTGCCTGCTTTTATTCCGGCTATGCTGACAGCTGATTAGATTGTGCCCACCCAGATTGAGGATGGTCTGCCTTTCCCAGTCCGCTGACTCACATGTTAATCTCCTTTGGCAGCACCCTCACAGACACACCCAGGAACAATACTTTGCATCCTTCGATCTAATCAAGTTGACACTCATCATTAACCATCACAACACACAAAACAGATTATGCCATTCCTCTGTGGAAATCTTTCCTTTATACCTAAAGTAAAATCCAAATTCTTTCCCATGGTGCTATGGTTTGAATATTTGTCCCCTCCAAAATGTATGTTGAAATTTAAGCCCCAATGTGGCAGTGTTGAGAGATGGAGCCTTGAAGAAATGATTGGGTCATGAGAGCTCTGCCCTCATGAAGAGATAAATCTATTCATGAATTAATAGGTTAATGGGGTTATTATGGGAGTAGGGCTGGTGGCTTCATGACAAGAGGGAGAGAGGCCTGAGTTAGCACGCCCAGCACCCTCACCATATGATGCACTGCACTGTCTCAGGATGGTGCAGAGACCCCCCACTGACAAGAAGGCCCTCCTATAGATGGACCACCTCAACCTATAAGGTATAGGCCTCTCAACCTATAAGGTATATGTAAGGAATAAATTCCTTTTCTTTATAAATTGCCGAGAGTCAGGTATTTTGTTATAAGCAGCAGCAAACAGACTAAGACACATGGTACACAAGCCACTGTATGACTTAACCCTTGCCTTCCTCCTCAGCATCAATGCTTATCCTTCTTCACTCATGATGCTCCAGCCACCCTGGCCATCTTTGAATTCCTTGATAATCTAAACATACTCCCACTTCTGCATCTGCTGGTTCTCCTACCTAGACTGTGCCTTCCTCTGGTCTTCATTGTCTCGTTTCTCATCATTCAGGTCTCACCTCCAATGTGACTTTGCATTGAAGCTTTTCCTGACCACATAATATAATTGTATTTCCTTCCTGTTGCCCCCTCCTCTGTCACTCTCTATCACAACACCTGTGTTGCTTTCTTCACAGCACAGCCCTTTTTGAAATGATCTTACCCCATTTTTATTTGTTTGTTGTCTGACTTTCCTACTGAAATTAAGCTCTATGAGAGCAGGAACCTGTTCCTGCCCATCACTACCTTCCCAATGCCCAGCACAGTGCCTGGGACATAATAAACACTTTAAACTACGCATTGAGTGAATAAATGTCATGGGAATGTGTGTGCTGATTGCTTCGGATAGTGTCTAGCATAGAACCGCAGTTAACTAAATCATAGGAAATATTGTTTTTATTGTTGATGCCTCTTCACCGTGTCCTCACATGGTGGAGAGAGAGAGCCTTGATTTCTATTTGTCTTCTTATAAAAGCAATAACCTCTTCATGCGGGCTTTGCCCACAAGACCTCGTCCAAAGGCCTCACTTCCTACTACCATCACATTGAAAGTTAAGGCTTCAACCTATGAATTTTGTGAGAGTGGGACAAACAAAACTCCACAAAAATAGCCTTGCCAAAAAGAGGAGAGAGAATCAAGTATGCATGCTAATGTATAACCCCATTTAAAACAGGATAACTTTGCAAACTATAAAATGGAATAAGACATCTTACTTTAGAGCATTCACTCAAAATTATGTGAATAAATTCTGCTTAAGTAATACAGTATTCAGATTAATACCTGGAATAAATGAATCTTTACTCAAAGATTCAAAAACAAGTATGAAGCAACTTCTGGTACTCCTTAAATTAATGAATGAAAATAGTACTCCTTAGATCATATTTTCATTGAATTATCATAAAATGAGAGTGAATACTTTTGTAAAGATTGATCACATTTTGTAAAGATATGGTTAAAATTGTATATTTTCAAAACTTTAAAAATCCTTTTTTTTTTTTTTTTTT
>NW_012105487.1:1447487-1451609 GCF_000951045.1 Mandrillus leucophaeus | reverse complement strand
GGAGTTTGAGGCTGCAGCAAGCTATGATTGCACCACTGTACTCCTGCCTGGGTGATGAAACAAGACCCCATCTCTAAAAAACAAATTTTAAACAAACGAAGTTTGCTAAAGTTCACTTCATTTTTAAAAGATTTACTGTTAAGAAGAATAAAATATTATATAATTTTCCACTACTACAAAATTTAAAGACACTAATGAGAGAAAGAAACATAGCCTGTACAATTGTCTGTCTTGTTTATCTTACATAAAAATCATGGTTTGTCCTAGCTAGTAATATTTTTTCTTTTCCAGAGGCAGGGTCTCGATTTGGTTTCCAGGCTGGCCTTGAACTGCTGAGCTCATGTAATCCTTCTATCTCAGCCTCCCAAAGTGCTGGGATTACAGGCATTAGCCACTGTGTCTGGCCTATCCAGTGATTTATTTTTTAGGTATGAATATCTACATTGGCCATCCAATTGTTTCTATGTATAGTTACTTTATTTTCCTGTGCAGTTTATAAACATGATGTGTAGTAAATGCCAAGGAGACATAGAGATTAAGAAACTTGCCCAAAGTTAAAACAGTTAAATGGTGAGAGCCGGGAATGAGTCTAAGCACAGCCTGAACACTCAGCCATGCACCTGATCACCTCCAGTAGTCATGGTTTCATCAGCAGAAAGAATAAAATATTAGGAAATGGAAAGAAAGGGAAATGGAATTACAGAAAATTAAAGTAGATGAGGAGGATGAGGACTGTTTCATTGCCACAAATATTTAACACTCTCATATTAAATTTGATGATGAAAGAAAAGCCAGTTGCGTAACAAATACCATCCTCGCTATCATAAAATTCAGCTCTACTAAAGGAAGCTCCTTAAAGGTCAAAAATTATGCCTTATAACAGCTATTTTTCTTAATGTAATGGGAGTGATAAAAATAAATTAACCAGGGGTTTTGGCTTCTGGGAGCACAAAATCTAGCAACGAAGGCAAAAAACAAGTAAATAAAAATGGAACTGTAATTTAAAAAATCAAGCAAGCAAGATAATAAACAAGATAACTAGGTAAAAATGAGAGTATTCATTTGTGTAAACATATTACTTATTATGATGCTAAATATATTTGTATTATAAATTATATTATAAAATGTATAAATTAGTGATTTAATTGATAACAATTATTAATTATACTACATATTAATATATACTGTACTAATATAATATATGATGATAATATTATATGATGAGAATAAGAGAATCCTTTCTATTCTACTAAAATGAAACAAATCATTTTCCTTAAGATATAAAAAATAATTTAAATACATTAACAAAATTTTTAGCACATCAGCAATGATTCAGTATTTAAACTTTACTGTTTCAGAATTCTATTGTATTAGACAAAGCCAAATAATTAGGCCAAAATTTATTACATGGTTAGAGATGTATTTGTCACGCTATTTTGTAAATCCCCAAAAGCATTGCATTGTTTATATATTTACATATTTTTGTAGGATCTGAATATACTGTGTTCTCTATGTATAAACATATTCTGTCACTCATGCAAGAACACGAGGTTCTCACTCTGGTGAAAATATGGTTTGTGTTGTTCTTCTCTTTAATCTTTCTATTATAATGGGAATTATAGTAGTCCTTTGCAAAGCTGGAATAACACAATTTCCCACATTTTTGGTTTTCTTCAAAAGACAGATGCTATATCACTCAGTACAGATAAGACATTAGCATTAAATGAAACTGCTGTATTTGTTCTCTTTGCTTTTTCTATTAATAATTGTGCCGCTACATTCTTCCCTGACTCAAATTTGTAAGATTTAGTGGGAGTTTTTGTATGTCATATAAAATATAACCATAACCTTTAGAGTCTAATTTCTCCTTCAACTAATAGTCTTTAGAGTGGGTCGTTCAAGATTTTCCTCCTTAGCTCTTATACTCCTATTTAAATCATTATTTAATGTCTTTTAGAGTCCTTTATCTGATCATCATTTTTCAAAAACCTTAAGTATGACAGCCTCCTGAAATACCCACTAAAAAGCTATATACTTAATTTCTGCACAGGGACCGGACAGAAGATTATTCTACTATAAATTGTCAGTCTCATCTTACTAGGCTTGTAAAGAGCACACACAATGACAACACTCACTTACTAAGTCCACATTTATTGTAATTCCCTACTTAACATTATTCAGAAAGCTGAGACTCTCCTGTCAAAAGACAGTAGTGTCAAATGAAGTCGGCACATTTGGGGAATTTAGCGCAAAGTCAGATCTGGTTTAACAGGCATCTCTTTGTACTTAGGAACATAACCCCAGATATGTTAATCTGAAAAGCAGTAAAATAGGGGTTATGGAGATTCATCTATCTACACAGTGAACATGTGGTAGACACATGAATGTAATAAATCTTATGACTGTGCAATAAATTCATGCCTCAGAAAAATTATTTAAGGACAGCAATTTACTGAGCACTAGTCACATAGCAAGTATTTACTGAGAACCTATTGCAGTCTGTCCACAAACAAGGCAAAGGCAGTCTTTGTAACACATATTACTTGGAGGTCAATCTTCTTTTGTTCATTCACAGAGCTCTTGTTCTGAGGAATAAAAAAGATCCATTTGGGTGTCCTCCTGCATTTAGTTTACATGGAGAAACTTTGAGATGTTAAATTATTTAAAGTAAGATTGGTAGAAAAGTGAAAGGAGAAAATAGTGTCATCCTATCCTACCTTGAGCCAGACTCCATTTCAGAATTTTGTATGAATATCTACTGATTTAAGCAATTATATGATGTACATGAATCTGGAAAAGATAGTTCTCTAAAACTACGACTGGTCAAGTTAAAGTTATTTAAGCAGACATGACTGGTCTTGTGTGTATTATAAGTTAGGAACATTTTGTTATTAGAAATAGGGAAGTGTAAAAAACAAACTCCATATAGGATTGTGTCGACAGTTTTTTAAAATCAGGATAAAGTTTAAACATATTCTTGCCATTACCACCCTACTTCAAAAATTAATCCTATTCACATCTACCCCAAAAAGAAAAACAAGAAATTAGTCACAGTGTAGTTACTTGATACAAAATAATTTTCCAGACCTCATGTCAATTTTGGAAAGAGGTGAGAGAAAAGTTTAAAATAAACTATTTTGTTTGTTTCTTGGTTCTATTAGCCATCTGAAAACTAATACTTGAGAGTCCAATAAAGATGTTCTGAAACAGAGCTTTGAAGAGAGCAGTGGTTCTCCCAGCATGGAGGTTGAGATCTGAGAATGGACAGACTGCCTGCTCAAGTGGGTCCCTGACCCCTGAGTAACCTAACTGGAAGACATCCCCCACTAGGTGCAGACTGACCCCTCACACCTCACATGGCTGGGTACACCTCTGAGACGAAGCTTCCAGAGCAAGAATCAGACAGCAACACTTGCTGTACAGCAATATTCTATCTTCTGCAGCTTCCATTGCTGATATCCAGGCAAACAGGGTCTGGAGTGGACCTCAAGCAAACTCTAACAGACCTGTAGCTGAGGGTCCTGACTGTCAGAAGGAAAACTAACAAACAGAAAGGACACCCACATCAAAACCCCATCAGTACATCAACATCATCAAAGACCAAAGGCAGATAAAACCACAAAGATGGGGAAAAAGCAGTGCAGAAAAGCTGGAAATTCAAAAAATCAGAGCACATCTCCCCCTCCAAAGGAATGCAGCTCATCGCCAGCAATGGAACAAAGCTGGACGGAGAATGACTTTGATGAACTGAGAGAAGAAGGCTTCAGTCGATCAAACTTCTCAGAGATAAAGGAGGAACTACATACCCAGCACAAAGAAACTAAAAACCTTGAAAAAAGAATGGAAGAATGGATAACTAGAATAACCAATGCAGAGAAGTCCATAAACAAACTGATAGAGATGAAAACCATGACACGAGAACTACATGACAAAGGTACAAGCTTCAGTAACCAACTTGATCAAGTGGAAGAAAGAGTATCAGTGATTGAAGATCAAATGAATGAAATGAAGCAAGAAGTGAAGTGTAGAGAAAAAAAGAGTAAAAAGAAATGAACAAAGCCTCCAAGAAATATGGGATTATGTGAAAAGACCAAATCTACATCTGATCGGTGTGCCTGAAAG
>NW_012105487.1:1419431-1441117 GCF_000951045.1 Mandrillus leucophaeus | reverse complement strand
ACCTCTGAACATTAACTAAAGGCTTGTGGTAATCTAGAGAGTGTTCATTAAAGAAAAGAAGTTGAATCTTGGTAATAACAATGAGCTCTGTGCCATTTTAACTTCATTAGTCTGTTTTCACACGGATATAAAGAATTACCTGAGAGTGGATAACTTATAAAGAAAGGACTTTTAACTGACTCACATTTCTGCATTGCTGGGGAAGTCTCAGGGAACTTAACAATCATGACGGGAGGCAAACGGAAAGCAAGGCACATCTTAGATGACGGCAGGAGAGAGAGCATGCGAAGGAAACCACACACTTTTAAACCATAACATGTTGTGAGAACTCACTCACTATCATAAGAACAGCATGAAAACTGCCCCCATGATCCAATTACCTCCCACCAGTTACCTACCTTCCTCAACACTTGGGGATTAAAATTCAAGATGAGATTTGGGTGGGGACCCAGAGCCAAACCACATCATTTACCTTAGTCCCATTCCCAGCTGTCTAGCTCCACAGTAACCTTGAAAACCAACAGCTCACATTATGTTGAAACTCTGGAAGCCACTAAAGGGAAAAAAATTGGGTTGTACCTTCTTCAAAGCTTCAGAGCTTCAAATGCCAGCTCTCAGAGAACTGGCACTATTTGACCTGTTAGGTGGTTTCTTGGAAGACCCTACTTGTAATCTTCCTTCATTAGACCTGAATTAGTACTCACACAGTAAAAAATAAGTAAACAAAAAATAAAAATAAATAAAATAAAAAAGGCTTTTCTCTGGAAGAGTAGAAAACTAAATACAGGCAATTGTTTAACTTTTTGGCTACCTTAAGAGGTGGTTCACAACTGGAGCAAACAACAGACCAACTGAAAGCTTAAGAGGAAAAGCTACTGAATAAGATATCCACTGGATCTTTGAGAAGTGTCAAAATATTCTTGGGAATATAAAAAGTCATTGCATACATAACACAGCACATGTGTTCATGAAAGATCTGAGAAAAGCCTAAGTGCTCTCTAAACTGTATCTGACCTTGAGGCTCTTTACTAGTAGGACAGGAAGGCTACAGTGGTTGGGTCAACTGCTGGCCAAGTGTTGAAGGCCAGTCCCAACATGCACACAGTCTCTTAGCAAAGGCTGGGAGACTGATTGGTTCTAGATGTATAAGGAATTCTTTCTCTAATCATTAGTTGACAACTAAATTAACTGTCAGGAGACTGTAGTGGCCACATATGACAAAGAATACAGATTGTACATAATTAGTTCAGAAAGTCACTAAAAACAAACGGTAACTACAACCAGCAGCAAAAATATCAAACACTGTGTGGCGAGAGGATCTGATTTAAAGAATCGCCCCGCTGTATTATTTAAAACGTCCTCTTTTCAATATAACAAGACATACAAAGAAACAAGAAAATATGGCCAATACACAGAAAAGAAGACAATCAAAAGAAGCTGTCCCTGAGGAAGTCCAATCCTTAGAACATACTTCTGCTGACTATACAAGAAGCACAGTACTGGCATCTACATCTGGTGAGGGCCGGAGGAAGTTTCCAATCATGGTGGAAGGTGAAGGACGAGCATCACTTCACATAGCAAGAGAGGGAGCTAGAGAGTTGCCAGGCTCTTTTAAACAACAAGCTGTTTTGTGAGCTAACAGAGTGAAAACTTACTAGTTAACATGGGGAGGGCACCAAACCATTCATGAGGGATCTGCCTCTATGTCCAAAGCACCTCCCACCAGGGCCCACCTCCAACATTGGAGATCACATTTCAACATGAGATTTGGGACAAAAGATCCAAACGATATGATTGTACCTCTAGCCCCCCAAATCTCATTGCAAAATACAATCTCACATTGCAAAATATGACTCTTCTTTCCCAATAGTCCCCCGCCCCAATATTAACTCCTTCCAGCATCAACTCTAAAGTCCAAAGTCCAAAGTCTCATCTGAGACTCAAGGCAAGTTCCTTCCACCAATGAGGCCATAAGATGAAAAACAAGTTATTAACTTTCAAAATACTATGGTGGTACAGGAATTGGATAAACATTCCCTTTACAAAAGGGAAAAAGTCAGCCAAAAGAAAGGACACCAATCCTCATGCAAGTCTGAAACTCAGCAGAGCAGATATTAAATCTTAAAGCTCCAAAGTAATCTTTGGCTCCATGTCCCACGCCCTGGGTGCATGATGTGAGGGGTAGGTTCCAAAGACTTAGGAAGTTCCGCACCTGTGGCTTTACTGAGTGCAGTCCACATGGCTGCTATCATGGATTTGACTATGCAGCTTTTCCAGGCTGAGGGTCCACATTGCTAGTGGCTCTACCATTCTGGGGTCTGGAGGGTGGTGGCCCCATTCCCACAGTTCCATTAGGCAGTTCTCCGGTAGGGATTCTGGGTTTCAGCTCGCATCTCGGCTCCCCTCAGCACTGCCCTAGTAGAAGCTCCCTTTAGGGACTCTGCCCAGGCACCTAGGCCTTCTGATACATCTTCTGAAATCTATGTGGAAGCTGCCACGCCTCCTTCACTCTCGCATTCTGTGTGTCTGCAGGCTTACCACCACCTGGAAGCCACCAAGCTATAGCTAGCATTCTTCAAAGCGGCAGCCCAAGCTATACCCAGAGCCATCTGAGCCATGACTGGAGTGAGAGCAGTTGGGATGGGGAAGCAGTCTCCTGAGGTGGTACAGCACAGTCTAAAACCAGGACTTCTGAAACCATTTGTTCCTCCTAGAACTCTGAGCCTGTGATGGGAGGGGTTTCCTTAAAGATTTCTAAAATGCCATTGAGGCTAATATGGTTTGGCTGTGTCCCCCAACAAATCTCATCTTGAATTCCCATGTGTTGTGGAAGAGATCCAGTGGGAGGTAATTGAATTGTGGGGACAGGCCTTTCCTGGGCTGTTCTCATGATAATGAGTAAGTCTCACATGATCTGATGGTTATTATGTGGTGGAGTTTCCCGCACAAGTTCTCGCTTTGCTTGCTGCCATCCATGTAAGATATGACTTGCTCTTTCTTGCCTTCCACCATGATTGTGAGGCTTCCCCAGCCATGTGGAACTGTAGGTCCAATTAAACCTCTTTCATGTGTAAATTGCCCAGTCTTGGGTATATCTTTATCAGCTATGTGAAAATGGACTAATACAGAGGCCTTTTTCCCATTGTCTTGTCTGTTAAAACTTCACTTCTGGCCGGGTGCGGTGGCTCAAGCCTGTAATCCCAGCACTTTGGGAGGCGGAGACGGGCGGATCACGAGGTCAGGAGATCAAGACCATTCTGGCTAACATGGTGAAACCCCGTCTCTACTAAAAAATACAAAAAACTAGCGGGGCGAGGTGGCGGGCATCTGTGGTCCCAGCTACTCGGGAGGCTGAGGCAGGAGAATGGCGTAAACCCACGAGGCGGGGCTTGCAGCGAGCTGAGATCCGGCCACTGCACTCCAGCCTGGGCGACAGAGCGAGACTCCATCTCAAAAAAAAAAAAAACTTCACTCCTTTTTATGTATGCTATTCTTCTGAAAATGCTCTTTCCTTCTCTACCACATGGTCAGACTGTGAATTTTCCAAGCGATTATGCTCTGCTTCCTTTTTAATTATTAGTTCCAACTTTAAGCCACTTCTTTGCTCTCATACCTAATTGTAGGCTGTTAGAAGTAGCCATGTCACTTCTTAAATGTTTTACTGTATAGAAATTTTTTCCACCACATATCTTATATCATTACTTTTAAGTTCAATCTTTCACAAAGCCCTAGGTCATGAACATACTACAGCCAATTTCTTTACTAAAGCAGAACAAGTGTGAACTTTGCTCCAATTCCCAATAACTTCCTCATTTCCATCTGAGACCTCATTAGCCTGGCTTTCATTGTTCGTATCTCTATCAGTATTTTTGTCACAACCATTTAACCAGTCTCTATGAAGTTCCAACTTTTCCTCATCTTCCTTTTTCTGAGCCTGCCAAACTCTTCCAACCTCTGCTTGTTACCGAGTTCCAAAGCTGTTTCCACATTTTCAAGTATCTTTATAGCAATGTGCCACTCTCTTTGTCAATTTTCTGTGTAGAATGTTCTGTATTGCTATAAAGGAATACCTGGGGCCGGGTATTTTATAAAGAAAAGAGATTTTCTTTGACTCATGGTTCTCAAGACTGTATAAGAAATATAGTGCCAGCATATGCTTTTAGTGAGGCCTCAAGAAGCTTAGAAACATGGTGGAAGGTGAAGATGGAGCAGGTATGTGACAGCCTGAGAGAGATACAGCAAGAGAGATGCCAGGCTTCTTAAACAATCAGCTCTCACGTGAACTAATAGAGTGAGAACTTATAGAGAACATCAACAAGGAGACAGAAGTTATTAAAGAGAACCAAGAAAAATTCTGAAATTTAAAAGTATAATAACTTAAAAAGTTAAAGGAAAGGTTTACCAG
The DNA here is from genome assembly GCF_000951045.1 of Mandrillus leucophaeus. Lineage (NCBI taxonomy): Eukaryota > Metazoa > Chordata > Mammalia > Primates > Cercopithecidae > Mandrillus > Mandrillus leucophaeus. The sequence goes on along the minus strand of NW_012105487.1, from coordinate 1,436,712 downwards.
CAAATTTAAGTAGACAGAAAGATCAATCGAGATTATCCAATCCGTGGATCCAAAAAAAATTTAAAAAAATACAAATAGATGAACAGAACTTCAAAGACTTGTAGGACATCATCAGATATACTAATAAATAAACTATAGAAGTCCCAGGAGGAAAGGAGAAAAAAAGTCAGGAAGAATTTTAGAAGAAATAATGATGGAAAACTTCCTTTTTATTTTTTAAAAACAACATATACATTTAAGAATCTCAAGGAACTCCAAGTAGAATAAACTCAAAGAGATCCACACCTAAACACATCATAACCAAACTATCAAGAGTCAAAGACATAGTCTTGAAAGCAGCAAGAGAAGTGATTAATCATGTATAAAAGGTCTGTAATAAGATTAATAGCTAATTTCTCATCAGAAATGATGGAAGCCAGTAAGTAGTGAGAGGACATAGTCAAAGTGCTGATAGAAAAAAAAATGTTGACCAAGAATTCTATATCCAGCAAAAGTATTCTTGAAAAATGAGGAGAAATTTTTAAGTTCCCACATAAACAAAAACTGAGAGTATTCAACTCTAGAAGATGTGTCCTACAACAACATACCCAAAGAGTCCTCCAAGTTAAAATGAAAGGTCAAAAATATTAATTTGAAACTACGTCAGTAAATAAAGAACAATGTCAAAAATACTTATATAAGCAAATAAAGAAGAAAACATGAATGTATTATTTGTTGATAACAATATTTCTCTCCTATGTGAACTACATAAAGCAATAATTACAACTCTAAGTTGGTGGGCACACATTATGTAATATGACAACAGCGCAAAAGAGTGGAAAGGAAACAAGTTACACAGAAGCAAAGATTTTGTATACCACTAAATTAAGTTTATATTAATTCTAACTAGATTGTGATAAATAGGATGTTAATTGTGATCCCTGTGATAATTGCTAAGAAATTAAGTTTTAAAATATAGTCAAAGAAATGAACTAAAATGGTAGGTTAGGCAATGTCTATTTAATACAGACAAAGGTAGTCTTGAAGAAATAGAGGAACAACAAAGATGAAAGGCCTGTGAATATAAATAGAAAGTTAGGAAGAATTATATCCTTTTGAATGAGATTTTAAACTAGTTGGAATTAGTAAAACAGAAGGATACACAAAGGTTATAGGAGTAAGGCCTTTTAGCTTTTTCTAAATTATCTCATTTCTTTTTTCTTGACCAGCACTGCCTTTTTAAATCTAGAAATCTCTTAAAAGTAAATACATTATCTTCCAGTATTCTGAATATGATGAAAGACAGATGGAAAAATGCCTTTCAAACATCTTTGTGTAAGGGAGTATAATTATGCACCATCTATACAAACCCTTCCCTAATGACCACATTAGAGCATCCTACCTAATGTTTCTGCCAGATTGACTGCTAATCAGGAAACAGAGGGCAAGGAGAGAGAAGGAGGAAGAAAGAAAGAAAATGATTTATAATGAAAGACAGGGAAAGCATATATTTCCTAGCCTGGCTTCCATTGCCTTTACAATAAAATCACAATATATTTCCAATATTTTTCCTTATTTATTTCTTACTTGAATTCTTCACTCTAGTTGAACAAGTCCTCTATGTACACACTGCTGTTTCTCACATTGCCTTCTCAGTTTTGACATTTTCTTTCCTGGATTGTTATTCTATTATTCTCTCAAATAAAAAAAAGTGGCCTTTCTTCAAGATGCACTTTAGATCCCATCTCCATTAAACCTTTCCAGGTGGTCTTTCCAAATGATCTCTACATTTGAAGTTCAATTCATTTCAGTTCAATTATCATGCATTACTTTTTTCTTTAATCCTGGTCTTTATTCAGGTCAAGTTCAGATTCCTACAACAGTGGCTCAAACTCCAAAAAGCTTATCTCCAAAGATAAATGAAATCTAATAACAGGCAGTGCAAAGATGATCTAGAGCAGAGGTCAGAAAACTCTAGTAAAAGCCTATTTTATTGAAATACAGTCACTTCCATAGTTTACATATTGCCATGTCTGTTTTTCTATGGCAAAAGCAGAACCGAGTAGTCACAATCCTTCTTAGGAAAAGCTTGCCCACCCTTCCTGTACATACTCCACTAAGTCATGAAAGGCACAAGTGTTCTCAACTTTCTATTCCAACATCCTCACTACCAAACTTTTATCTTCATAGCACTGCATGCTCCCAAAGACTGATTGAGTTCCTATAAGCTATCTCCATTTACCAACAGACCAGAAGTCCCAAATAGCACATTTATTAACATATCTTTTACTAGAACTTACTCTCATGACCATTCCTAGCTGCAAATGAGCCTGGGAAATAAATCTTTTAGCTGAACATATTGCTACACTTGATAATATAGGGTTCTGTCAGGGAAGAGACAGGAAAGATGGATAGTGTAAACAATTAGCAATCTCTATTACAATTAGAAATTGTTTTATTTCAAGAAATAAACTAGATTAATTTAGTATTTATTCAAATAATTCAAAGGAATTGCGTGTCATTCAAAGACAAACATGTTGGTCTGGTCTTACAAAGGATAAGAACCAGAAATCAGAAAGATAGCAACCCCTTCTACTTTTCCTCATCTTTCCAGGACCATGTGGTCATCTCTGCCCTCTTTGCAAGGCTCTTTAATTCTTCTTTCTCGGAATCCCAGATTTCTCTGCAGAAGCAAATTAAATGTCTATGATTTTATTTGAATATTTCCAAAGCTATCCCCCTTTACTTCTGATTTTACATTCTTTTTGTGATCTAGGCCACAAACACCCTGACTAGATTCTTGGAGTTTTAAAAAGAAATTTAGAAGAGAGAGAATCTCATTGACATAGCTTGTGTCACTTTTTTTCTACCAGCAGTTGGATTAGCTTTGGCCTGGAAGACAGTTTCGTGTGGACCAGCAGACTTTCCAGGCAGAGAAATAACTTCTGACCAACTTCTACAAGCTGGTATCTTTAATAGTCACACACTAAAACAAAATATCATATATCATCGATTATCTTTTTAAGGTTTATAAGTGGACATTTATGTTACCTGTTGAGGATTCCACTTCTTAATCAAAGGATCACCCTTACGGAAGAGATTAAAAAAAAAAAAAAAAAGAATATGTGCCCTCTGCTTGTTTCTCCAACATAAATAATCCAGTCCCAAAATATATTGTATGGAATGTTTGTTTTCAGATTTCCAGAAATATTGAGATCTTATGAAGACAAAAACAAAAGAAAATTAGTGGCCATCATAGGACCACAGGCACAATCACCAATGTCTAAAGAAGCAACCTTTAGGCAAGGGTATCACTGTGTATAAGAACTGCATTGGCCAGGCACAGTGGCTCAAGCCTGTAATCCCAGCACTTTGGGAGGCCGAGGCAAGTGGATCACGAGGTCAGGAGATCGAGACCATCCTGGCTAACACGGTGAAATCCCCTCTCTACTAAAAATACAAAACAACTAGCCGACGAGGTGATGGGCACCTGTAATCCCAGCTACTTGGGAGGCTGAGGCAGGAGAATGGTGTAAACTCGGGAGGCGGAGCTTGCAGAGAGCTGAGATCAGGCCACCGCACTCCAGCCTAGGCGACAGAGCGAGACTCCGTCTCAAAAAAAGAAAAACTGCATAAAGCTTGTCTTCTCAACTGTACTATAACTTGTCTAACGACAAGAAATATACCTTATGTTTACTTGTATTCATTACATTATTCATTTAGAAAAGTAAGAAATAGTGTTTATCAGGTACACAGGTTATCAGAATTAAAAACTGAGGGACACTGTTAATATTCTCTCTACTCAGAAACACAGTACCCACAAGACATTATGTTTTCACATGTTCCCTTCTACTCAAAATCCCCAAACCACTTTTTAAAAAGAGGAAGAAAAAAAAAAAACACATTGTTATTCTGGTATCCCAGATAAAATGTAATCATGTCTCTTGTTTAAACAAAACAAAGGGTACTTCAAATGTCATTTTATTCTTCATGTCATGTATTTTCCTAGCATGCTTTCCTTTACATACCAGAAAGCATTCCAATGATTTCAGTGATGGGACCAGAGCATGATGGGAGGAGTGGTGAGAGGCATAATAGCCGAGCTGAAATAAACTCCATGTATTTATTATTTTATAATTCTCTTACAGAAAATAGTAAAGGTAAAACAATTAAAGGCTCTCACAGAATGTGAGCAGTTATTTGGTACTTCTTTCACTTTTTAAAGACAGAGCAGTTATAAGGCTATAATGAATTTGCAGTAAGTTGTTTTTTAAATATTTGGTTTGGCTTTGCTTTGGTATTTGTTTGCTTTTAATATCAAGAATGTCTGTAGAATAGAACACTGTAGAAATGAATTTAAGGGCTGGGCACAGTGGCTTATGCCCATGATCCCAGCACTTTGGAAGGCCAAGGCAGGTGGATCACATGAGGTCAGGAGTTTGAGACCAGCCTGGCCAACATGGTGAAACCTCATCTCTACTAAAAAAAGAAAAAAAAAAAATAGCCAGGCATGCTGGCGCACACTTGTAGTTCCAGCTACTCAGGAGGCTGAGGAACAAGAATCCGTTGAACCTGAGAGGTAGAGGTTGCGGTGAGCTGAGATCACACCACTGTATTCCAGCCTGGGCAACACAGCAAGACTCTGTCTCCAAAAAAATGAATTTAAGTTTCTATGTTGGTCACCTGTGGTAACAACCATCTGAGTCTGAAGCAGAGACTTCTGAACATTTTAATTTCAAAATTGTAGCAATATCTCACAAACCAGTTACATGTGTTTGATTTTTAGTTCAGATTGTTCTTACTCTTTGCAGAAAAAAGTAGAATATCTCCTTTAGTTTTAGTAGTATCTATTAGGTTATTAGGAATGGCAACAATATATAATTAAAACTATATATATAAACATACATTATGTGTTATTGTTTTCCACGTTGCCTTTGTATTATTTTCTTGGTGAAAATAGCCAACATAAATAGATATGACATATACAAAACCAAAAATTGCTCTTCATTCTACATCATGACCTTGCTTCACTCCTATGACCAGTCACAATGTCCTTGGCTTGATGAAGCCATTTAACTTGCTTTGATCCTTACAATGCACAAGAAACACTTTCATCATTGACATTGACTTGTTATGCATTTGACTTTCTGATGAAATAGAAGGATCAACCCTCCTTGTCCTATTAGTATGATGGCGTGGCATTACAAATTACATGTTTGTTTTCTAGAAAAATATAAATGACACTAGAGAAAGCAATTTATTCTAAAGCCATAGTATAAACTCCTGTATTTTCAAAGAACTGATGTAATCAAGTTGATAAACCATGAACCAGGCTGATTTAAATTAGTTGTCTTTGGCATATGGAGAGAATTATTTTCTGTTATGAAAATCAAACAAGCTTTTAGTGAATCACAGAAGACAAATACAGAAAATTGCCTTGTAAAATCACATTTCAGGAGGATCCATTGCCCATAGCAATGATGAAGGAACAACTGCAATTCAGAAAGAAAATTGTCTTAGTAACAGGGAAAACAGAATATCCTTTTCTGATATTGATCTAAACAAATGAAATATCAATCATGTGAATAACATAAATATTTGAATAACTTAAATATATATAGTGTTGCTGAAATTCTACTAAAACTATGTTTCCAGAAGAAATGGTAGATTAGATACTCTGATTGTCCATCTCATTGTAAACAACTAAAAATGTTGAACAAAGCTGGGTGTGGTGGCTCACACCTGTAATCTCAGCACTTTGGGAGGCTGAAGGAGGAGGATTGCTTGAGGCCAGGAGTTCAAGACCAGCCTGGCCAACATGGCGAAACCCTATCTCTACTAAAACTACAAAACTTAGCTGGGTGTGGTGGTGGGTGCCTGTAATCCCAGCTATTTAGAAGGCTGACACAGGAGAATCACTTGAACCCAGGAGGCAGAGGCAGCAGTGAGCTGAGATTGCACCACTGCATACCAGTCTGGTTGACAGAATGAGACTCTGTCTCAAAAAATGAATTTTAAAAAAAGGTGAATAAAATATTTTTCTCGTCTTTTAAAACACATTAATAAACTGACAAACACATTGAAAGAGAGTAAGAGGCTGAAAAGAAGTAGAAGTCATATTTCAGAAAAGTCACTTTTAGAGCATGAAAGCTTATTTACATATTGAGAAGGACTTTGCTAATCAAGAAAAAATCAGCTCTGGTTTTCATAGGCTTTAAGGAAACTGATGCCCGGAGAAAAAGCCCATTGACATCCAAGGTAGAGAGACAAGTAGGAAGCTTCAGAGATATTTCTGGGAACTCATAATTTTACACCCCCAGTGTAAAGGTGAATTAGAAATAATCCTAGACCCCAAATATCCACATTTAAGATTTTAGAAAAATTCTCCAAGTAAGACTGTAAAGCTGAGTTTGATCTGTTCTGGAAATTTGTAGCCATAGGTATGACTTCCCTCAGTTTGCCACCAGTATAGTTAAAAAAAAACTTAAGAATTTTATTGAAAGTGGTCATGAATTGAAAGTACCTTAGGCACCTAGCAGGAATAATTGTAAATCATTACTAGAGAAAAAACTCTCATGTAAGTTATCAATATTTAATAGAAAAAATTTTCAAGTAATTGCAGCACTTAATTGAAAATCAAAACACACAAGGAAACAAGACACCATGAGAGACAAAGGTGTCAGGCCCACAAAAGACTTGAAGTGTTGGAATCATCAGACTTAAAATACAAGGTAATTGTGTTTTATACTTGTAAAGATATAGTAGAATAAAAATGGAATGAAGAGCAAGAATGTTTGTAACTGCCAAGTATATTTAAAATATAAATAAATAGAAGTTCTAGAAACAAAATAAAATAAGACAATAACTAAGTCAACAAATGAATTTAAAAGCATATTAAAGCAGTTGAAGCCAGCAACAGCAAATGATAATATTTCCTTAAAAAAAAGGAATCCAGAGAGCAGCACATAAATATGGAGATACAGAATATTAAAAAAGAGAGTTTAGAAGATTGAAACAAGTGACAAAGTGCAACTTACATCTCATATTCGAGTTGCAGATACAAAGAATAGAGCAGAAACATTTTTAGGAGTAATGACTGAGAAATTTCCCCAAAAAATGAAAATCACCAATACACAAATTCAGGAAGGCCAATGCATTCCCAATAGAATAAATAAAAAGAAACCCACATCCAGTCGCACAATAGTGAAAGTGGAAAGCACAAAGACAAAGAGAAGATCTTAAAACAGCTAAACAGAAAACACAGAATGTTTTCATTGCAGGATAAGTAGACTAACAGCTAACTTATCAATAACAACAGGAAAAATACAGTGAAATACTATTATTATCAATCCACTGGAAAAAAGAGTAATCATCAACCTCAAATTTGTTATCCTGCAAAAAATAAAAAATAAAAATAAACAAACGAAAAACCCCTGTACTTCAGGCAAAAGGGAAATGATTCAACATTAAATGTTGGGGTCATAAGAGCAAATGAAAAAACATGGCACATGTGTATAAAATCAAACAAAAATTCACTGTATACAATGTTAATAATGATATATTGATGATTTCAAAGAAATACAAAAGATAAAAGACAAAAATAATAATATACCAATTGACAGGGGTCATGATAAACAAGTTTTTTAATTCTTGTATCATTTGTAAGGGTGATGAAATTTATTAACTTCAGATTTTGAGGAATTAAATAAATCAGCAATGGCAACAGTAAAATAATGTCAATTCTTTTACAGTTCTATAAGGCTTAAATCAGACAAGATCCCAGAATGCTAGAATGATTTAAAGACACTTACTAAAACAATTATCAAAAGGAGATAAGTGTAATATAAGAAAACTTAAAGAGAGTACTATATATTGGGCTGTTATGACCACTAGGCCATAAAGGGTAAGGTGAGGGAGTGATTACAAGGTTCTTTAAGGAGAAAAGCCTGTGGAAATGGCTGTCTTGAGAAGGTTTGTAAAAGTGGGATAAGGCCACAAAGTCAACCTTTAAGTAAAAAATACCCTAAACCCCTCTCCTTTCTGCCATCATGGTCCTCCCCATATTCATTAATAGGCAGCCCTACCAGGTGACTGATGGCAAAGGTGTACATTGATGAAGTTCATACAAATCACTCTCTTGGGACAGAAACTGATGGAGAATGTAAGACAAGGGATGTGGAAAACAAATAGATTTCTAGGGCACATATTTGAATGAGCTTCACTGAACCATATTCTGAGGTGGCAGACTCTTACAAGAACAGGCAGTTAAAATATAGTTGGATGCACAACATGAAATTCTAAGCAGCATTTAGAAAGCAGACTAGACGTACAGTGAGCAAAAAGGTGAAAATTAAAGTAACAGTGCTGAGTGAAAAAAAACATGTAAGGAAGATGGAGCTATGTAGCACAATAATATTTACCTTTATTAAAAATGCATGCATTCAGAAGAGCAATTCACATTTAGTAGGACCATATAAAACCAAAAAGACTCATACGGATTTGGTGCACTACAAAGGGAAAACAAGAAGAAGGGATTGAATAAATATGTAAATGTCTGCATAACACAAGAGAAGGTCTTGCATACAACTATTGGTGTTAATAATATGCCATGAGTTAAGGAGTATGATTAATTCAGTGAGAAAATGCAATTAATAAATCCAAAACAGGTCAAGAAAAGCTAGAAAAAGGAACATTGTTGTGAAATAAATTTATGATTGCAACAAATGTAAACAGATTAAATGTTCTAGTTAAGGATTGTCATAACATACAGAATTATTTTCAAAACCAGTCTTCTAGGGAAAATATGTTATATATGTGCAAAGTAGATTTTTAAGGCACAAATACCATTAACAATAAAAGTGTGATATTAAATAATGATAAAAGCTTTTAAAGATTTAATATCCAGGAAAATGTAGTAATTCTGACACAGTGTAGACAGAATAACATGGTTTCTGAATTTACAAAGTTTGATAGGACAAATAATGGAAATTGACAAATCAATAGTCATACAGATAGATTTTGACACACATTTTAAGCAGACATAACTAAATCTGCAATATAAGACATAAACACAAAAATTAATAGACAGTCTAACACACATATACATCAACATACCCCAGAATTGTAGAACACATAGCATTTTCAAGCTTATATAAAGGATTTCCCATTCTGGTAATGCTGGGCTGCTGCCTGGTTGTTGACCAACTTTGACAAAATATAAAAACCATCTTTTTGAAGACATTCAAAACATACTAATGCAGTGAAGGTTTAATGAAAAAAAAAATCTGTGTCGAAGGGAAAAAGAACCCTTTTTAGCCTCATTTATTCCTACTTTTTCCCTCAAGATGTTTGCTGATTCCTCAATGGAAGTCAAAATCCTTGTTTTGAAGCAAAACTTTCAGTAATCTTAAAAGGCTACATAGGCAAAAATTAGAGTTCTGAACCTTGCATGGAGGAAGAAATCCTAGTAAGCACCTAATGTATTCAGCTGGGACTCCTGAAAGGCTACCTGCTAGCCATGGATTAAATGGAATTAGACCAACTATTATAAAACCGAAGTCCAGTCCCCAGTTACTTCCTTTCTACAGGACAATACTACATCCGCAGACTCAAATTGTTTCCACAGCTTTTCATATACAATGTTCATCCTCACTAAGAATTACCCAAAATATCAAACACAAGGCCAAATGGCCAAATATCAAATTAAAAACAAAGTAGAAAACCATTTGCAGTTTACCAAGATATTAGAGTTATCAAAAACAAACACTATACATACATGTTAGTTCATCAAACAAATTAGATATTATGAAGGAAAATGTCATTTGATAACTAGAAGATACAAAAAAGAATCAAATATGTATTCTAGAAGAAAAATACACAGAGTTGAAATAAAGCTTAATGGATGTAGTTAACAAATTCGAAACAACTGAAGAGAGAACCAATAAACTGAAAGATAGGTAAGGAGACATTTTACAGAATGAATCTTGGAGAAATGAAAGAACTAATATATAAAAAGAAATATAGAAGTCATAATGGACACAGTCCCATGATGTAATTGGAATCCACGAAGAAGAATGTAACAGAAACAAAATCTGAAGAGATAATGGCCAAGAATGCTAAAATTCATTAAGGCATAAATTTAAGAAATTCTATAAACCACTATAAGAAACAACTTAAAAAACCCATATTTATGTACATTGATATAGTTTGGCTGTGTCCCCACCCAAATCTAATATTGAATTGTAGTTCCCATAATCCCCATGTGTCACGGGAGGAACCTGGTAGGAGGTAATTGAATCATAGGGGTGGTACCTCCATGCTGTTCTCATGATAGTGTGAGTTCTCACAAGATCTGATGATTTCATAAGAGGTTTTCCCATCCCCCTTTGCTCTGCACTTCTCCTTGCTATGGCCATGTGAAGAAGGATGTGTTTGCTTCCCTTTCTGCCATGATTGTAAGTTTCCTGAGACCTCCCCAGCCGTGCCGAACTGTGAGTCAATTAAACCTCTTTCCTTTATAAATTATCCAGACTCAGGTATGTTTTATTAGCAGCATGAGAACAGACTAATACATACATCATAGTACAACTATTTGAAGCAAAACAAACATAGAAATAAATTAAAAGCCGTCAAGAACAAAAAGAAATATTTCCTTCAGATTTAATAAGATTGAAAACTGATTTCTCAACAAGAAAAAAAAGGGAAGTCAGAAGTCAATATAATGATACTTTCAACTCCCTAGTAAAATATAAATGCCAACGTAGTGAAAATACTCAGTAAAATGAAGACAAAATAAGGACATTTAAAAACAAAAACTGAGGAAAGTATTTAATTAATATACCCAAACTAAAGAAATCACTAAAAGGGTATTTCTAGGCAAAAGGAAAATGATCCATGGGAAGCAGAAGGAATGAAGAGTACAGAAAAGGTAAATATGTCAGTAAACTTCAATAAGATCAATAATAATATAAGATTTTAGAAAAATATTTGTAATCAATATACGTAAGAAACTATACTTTAAAACAACAAGCATTTCCAGCAATAAAGAGGGCATTTATATATACTAAATATAATTAGAATTATATTATATATATATAAAATTCATCAAGGTGTGGATTCAGGAAGCTTGAACTTACATATTATATTTAATAGCACCAAAAATGTGATGTTTCTAAAATAAAGCTAATGAAAGATGCATATTGTGCTTACATAAAAATTTAATTGCTAAAAAGTCATTTGAGAATTAAGTAACCTGGAAAATGTACTATATTCAAGAATTCAATGACTTGATATTATAAACACTCTTCCACATATTAATCTATATAATCAAAGATCTTTCCAATCAAGACATATCAAAGCAAAACAACAATTTTAGGTTAGTGAAAGGGATGTAAAAAGCTGAGTCTCCAGAGCATATTGAAGAACAAAAAACTGTGAACAGCCAATACAACCTGAATAAGTAGAGCAAGGTGAGAAAATCTGACTCACAAGATAACAAAGGTATAATGATTACACCTTTAAATGATGGCATTTTTATATTGATGCAAAGATGGACATATTGACCGTGGGATAGATATCCCAGATATAAGCCTACACATTTGTAACGGATCAAATATTAAAGATATCTGAGGTGAGGAAAAACAAATAATTTGATAAATGATATCTGGACATGTGGGTACACGTATGGGGAACAAACAGAAAATTGGACCCCCACCTCACACCATCCACAAATATTGTTTCCAGATAAACTAAAGCAAATGTAAAAGGCAAAATTCTGAAAGTCAGTATTAATCAACAGAAGAAAAATAAGATTTCTTAAATACAAAAGAAAGATTTCTTAGACACAGAGAAAGAAAGCAGAATGGGAAATATTGACAAATTTGGCAACTTAAGAATGTCTCTTCATCAAAAGACGCCATATGATGAAAAGGTGAGTCATAAACTAGGAGAAGCTCTTTGCAACACATTAGTATCTAGAATATATAAAGAACACCTACACATGAATAAGAGAATATAATAATGTATTTAAAAGCCGTAATTAAATAGCACTTAACACCCACTACCTCAAGTGTTAGAAAGAATGAAGAACAACTAAAATCATTTATTTAGTGTTGGTGGGAGAATATACTATTGAACAACAAAAAAAGAAAACTGCAAAGAAACACAATAATTACATTTATATAAAGTTAAAAAGAAAAAGAAAACGAACCACACATTATTTAAGGAATAAAACTATGTTGTAAAACCATAAAGGAAACAAGGTATAAAGTCATTTTAAAAAGTATAATCCAAGTAGTGATGATCTCTGACGGACACACTGGGAAACTGAGAGATAGTGGTAATGTTATTTTTCTTAAACTTGGCTCAATGTGTCCATTTTCTTGATATCTGACATCTATTTTATAAATAACCCTTGGTGACTACTTAACAATGAATGAGGACAGTTTTCAAGACGACTTTAGATATCCTCTCATGCTAACTCTAAGTAGCCCTAACAATTTGCTGATAATGTCCCAGAAATGGAACATTGGCTCTGCAGCCTGGACAGAATATTTCATAACATTTGGAACTGAGCAACTTCTGGGAACCCCAGGCTTTTGTAACTTTATTTAACATCATATTGCACAAGGTTACAATTGCTTGTCAAGTCCCCCAGATGGGTCTTGGAATACCCAATAATTAGGCATGAATTATCAGAGATTTTTGGTTTTAACGATAAAAATCCTCTCTGCATGAAGTAGATTCTAACCATGCCCTCCAGGGCACACATGTATGGGATATTAAAGCACTACCTTATCAAGACTGGTGTGTAAATTGAATTGTATAAGCTAAAAACACTTCCTTTTAGCTAGTTTCTTAGCAATCGATATAACTTAATTTTTCAATTTTATGTTGTATTTAAACTCAGATGAAACAGATAAGTGATCTTTTCTGTATTAAAGTTTCTGCACAAGAAGTTGGGAGAAGGCCTTTTGTGAAAGTCAGGTAGAGTGAGTTCTTGATGAAGTGGTATGACTTCATACCTCTCTTGTACCCCAAAATGTTCTTCACAGCCTGCTGCTACTGAAATTATCATGCCGTATTTCGTATCTCTAGTAAAGATGGCACTACTAAAGATGGTGCACTAAGATCCCTTAGAGTGAAAGAGTTTATAGCATTCTTTCCTGAAAGAATTTAGTCATAGGAAAGTCAGTGAGCAGAAGAGGACAGGCAGGGTGGCTCACACTTGTAATCCCAGAATTCTGGGAGTCCAAGGCAGGAGGATCTCTTGAGCTTAGGAGTTTGAAGACCAGCCTGGTCAACATACCAAGACTTTATCTCTACAAAAACATTTTTTTTTAAATTAGCTGAGGCACAGTAGTGTGTACCTATGATGTCAGCTACTACGGAGGCTGAGGTGGGATGATTGCTTGAGCCCAAGAGGTTGAGGGTACAGTGAGCTGTGATTGCCACTGCACTCCAGACTAGGTGACAGCAAGGTCCTGTCTCAAAAATAAAGAAGTCAAAATTTAAAACTGAGCAGAAGAAAAAGGAAGAATTATCTAGTCCAAAATCATCTGAATTCATGAAAAAGGGCAGCATGGAAGCTAGTTTGCCTGAGTAGTGAAGAAGCTGTGACAGAGTGAAGAACGAATTGAGGAAAACTTTAATAACACTTGTGTATTAGGCTGTTCTTGCGTTCCCATAAATAAACGCCTGAGGCTGGGTAACTTACAAGAAAAGAGGTGTAATTGGCTTATGGTTCTGCAGGCTGTACAGGGAGCATGGCATCACATTTGCTTGGCTTCTAGGGAGGCTTCAGGAAGCTTCCAATCATGGCAGAAGGTGATGGGGAGCAGGCATCTCACATCTCATAGCAAGGGCAAGAGAGAGCATGGTGGGGCGGGGTGCCACACATGTCAAAAACCAGATCTTGTAAGAACTCATGGTCACAAGGATGGCACCAAGCCATGAGGGATTTGCCCCCATAACCCAAACAGCTCCCACCAGGCCCCACCTCCAACAGTGGGGAATACATTTCAGGATGAGATTTGGGTGGAACAAATATCCAATCCATGTGAGCTTGTGAGACAAATTTCATCTCTATCACTATTTTACCACATTCCAATATATCACAAAGATCCTTATAAACTATACATTTCATGGAGGAAACAGCTACAAACCAGTGCTGCAGTGCCCGGGGAGAGGAAAACTACTTTCATCTTCAACAAAAACCCATGAAGTGACTGCCCACAGCCAGGACTTTGATTAAAAGATGAGGAAAATGAGTTATGCTTTCTTAAATATTGTGTATCTAATTGACCTGTGAATGAATGCTTTTTTTTTTTCTTTTAGGTCAACATTGTCTCCCTGAAAAGCCCAGTCTTTGATCAACTTGCCCTGTTAAAATATTCCTAGAAAACAAGAAAGAAAAATCAGTCAATCTGAATACGTAATTGCTTACTTTTGTTTCTTTCTTAATAATTGATTATGTGAAAGATGAAAGAAACAATGTGAAACTGACTCTAAACTCTAATGCCTAATTTACAATCAGACACTATACAATGACTCTTGTTTTGGCAACCTAGCCACTGAACACATGAATGGCACTATGAAAGAACTATTTTAATTTAACTTCACTTTGAAAATTAATCTGAACTAACTTCATTATTAGAAAACATTTAAGTATGTTTGGAATAATGTAATTGTGTGAATATACTTTTCAACTTTTAAGTTTTGTACAATGTAAATACAAATTAAGTATTTCTGATGAAAAATTTGAATCCAAATTGAGATGTACTTTAGAATAAACTGGGTATCAAAGTCTTGGTACAATAAAACAATATCTCATTACTGTAATCATTTTTAAGTTGATCACATGTTGAAATGACAGTATTTTTAATTAAGTAAAATAACTTATTAAAATTCATTGCACTTACTCTTTTTTTACTTTTTGTATTGTGATCACAAGAAAAGTTGAAGTGTCATTTGTGGCTGGCATTGTATTTCTGTGGGACAGTGCTGTTACAGAGAGCAAATTTGGAATTGAGTCACATTTAAGCCTGAGCCCCTTCTGTGTAACCTGTGTGATCATGAACAATTTACTTAACTTCTCTGTTCTTTTATGTAAATTGAGGTAATAGTGTTACACTTACGAGATTGTTGTAAGGCTTTAATTAAAATACCTTCCTTTAGAAAGCTTCAAAGTACTAGGAAGGTGCCAGCTATTTTTAAATGCTTTTGTTCTTAGTCCAGTGTACATTTAAATGGTAAGCTAAATGAAGGCTTAGAAAGAATCACGCTTCTATTTAATCACTATGAATGACAACATTGGTTTTAAATTGTAAAACTGTACACAGTGAAGTTTCCAGAATGGTAAGAGGCTATTTTACAGCACGGGTCCAAAATGCTGATTCTCAGGGAGGAGAAGACTGGTTCTTTAATATTTTTGGTAACCATAGTGGTTGCCTTTAACAATATAAAGCTATGCGCTGTAATCCATGTAAATTTACCTTATTAGTTAGTGAACTGGATGAAAAAATAAGCAAAGTAGGAGGCATTGAGATCTTGGATTAACTGCCAAAGTGAATTAGGTCCTCTTTTCTTCTCAGATCAGGGAGCTAAGAAAAACTATATGTGCAATAAATACAATTAAATATTGACTTCATTCATTTCAATAGATTGACCTTACTAGAAGGGTGGGTTGATAAAATGTTTGTGTGGATTGGAAAAATCTGAGACAAAGTTACAAGGCTGTTCTAAGTATTAAGGCAGAGTTGGCTTGGAAAATAACTTGTGAGTAGCCTGCACTTTAACAGAAAACCTTACTTTAAAAGCGATATGAAAATAGCTTCCTTGCTTCATTTTAATATTTTAATTTATGTAATAGTTATATTGTCTCGGTTAATCAGTGATAATACCAGTTAATTATTTAAGTGGCCCCTTTTTGCATTGCCAAAACCTAGTCAACAACAAATACAACAAAACCTGGTAGAAAGACTTTATTTAAGTGGCTTTAGAACTCAATATATTCTACAGAAAATCCTAGAACCTGGTCAGACATGTACACTGTAGACCGAAATTACTTATTAGGGGAAAGGAACTTGCCCTTTTGAACTTATTCCCTAACCTATTAGGTGAGCTCCTTCTTTCCAGGAGTTGTTAACTCTTATCCATTGTAAAGTTCACAGTCAAAAATTATTCTAGGGTGATGACCTTGTCTATTTTAACATATTTTTGAGTGATTTCAAGGTACAAGTAGATTTGAACTACAAGTTATCAGAAAATAACTCCCTTGCTTTTTTCGTAGTACGGAAACATGATTCTCAAGGACTCACTTCTAGTTTCCTAGAACACCATAAACCCCTTGGGCAGCCAAAGGCTAATCCACTATACCTCTTCTCTGCGCTTTTCGCCATTCATTCCTGGGTGAACTGTGGAGGCGTGTACTTTTTGCTTTATGTAGTTTCCTGTCTAGCCAGATTATTAATGTGATTTCTGTGTTAAGCATACTGTAGAGATGCAGTGACTTCTGCATGCCAACACGTTTTCAGAAGCAAGTAACAATGTAAGGAAAAGAAAAAAACTCTAAATGGTCAAAGTTCACTTTATAAAGTATCAGAAGCAAAAATACAAAACTAGAGACAGCTTTAAGCATTTTACTAATTTTTTTTAAAGTTTTAACAATGATGCTAAAAGTTACCACTTGTTGGGCAGCGTATCAAGCCCCAAAGATAAATCATCTTTGATTCTCACAATAATTCTGTAATGTAAGTACTATGATTACATCAACTTTACAGCTCTTCTGAGACTTAGAGATAAAGCACATTTAAAAACTCGGGCTGGGCCCGGTGCAGTGGTTCACGTCTGTAATCCCAGCACTTTGGGAGGCCAAGGCAGGAAGACTGCTTGAGCCCAGGAGTTCAAGACCAGCCTGGGCAACCTAGTAAGACCCCATCTCTACAAAAAATACAAAAATTAGCTGGACATAGTGGCATGTGACTGTAGTCCCAGCTACTCAGGAGGCTGAATTGGGAGGATCATGTGAGCTGAGGAGGTCGAGGCTGCAGTGAGCCATAATTATGCCACTGCACTCCAGCCTGGGTGACAGAGCAAGACCCTGACTCCAAAAACAAAAACCTCAGGCTGGGTGTGGCGGTGCATGCCTATAATCCCAGCACTTTGGAAGCCCAAGGTGGAGGATCACTTGGGCGCAGGAGTTTCCCAGACTGAAAAACACAGCAAGACACTCTCTCTGAAAAAAGTAAAAAACTACCTGAATGTAGTAGTGCATGCCAGTAGTCCCAGCTACTTGGAAGGCTGA
>NW_012105487.1:1402226-1419381 GCF_000951045.1 Mandrillus leucophaeus | reverse complement strand
GGAAACATGATTCTCAAGGACTCACTTCTAGTTTCCTAGAACACCATAAACCCCTTGGGCAGCCAAAGGCTAATCCACTATACCTCTTCTCTGCGCTTTTCGCCATTCATTCCTGGGTGAACTGTGGAGGCGTGTACTTTTTGCTTTATGTAGTTTCCTGTCTAGCCAGATTATTAATGTGATTTCTGTGTTAAGCATACTGTAGAGATGCAGTGACTTCTGCATGCCAACACGTTTTCAGAAGCAAGTAACAATGTAAGGAAAAGAAAAAAACTCTAAATGGTCAAAGTTCACTTTATAAAGTATCAGAAGCAAAAATACAAAACTAGAGACAGCTTTAAGCATTTTACTAATTTTTTTTAAAGTTTTAACAATGATGCTAAAAGTTACCACTTGTTGGGCAGCGTATCAAGCCCCAAAGATAAATCATCTTTGATTCTCACAATAATTCTGTAATGTAAGTACTATGATTACATCAACTTTACAGCTCTTCTGAGACTTAGAGATAAAGCACATTTAAAAACTCGGGCTGGGCCCGGTGCAGTGGTTCACGTCTGTAATCCCAGCACTTTGGGAGGCCAAGGCAGGAAGACTGCTTGAGCCCAGGAGTTCAAGACCAGCCTGGGCAACCTAGTAAGACCCCATCTCTACAAAAAATACAAAAATTAGCTGGACATAGTGGCATGTGACTGTAGTCCCAGCTACTCAGGAGGCTGAATTGGGAGGATCATGTGAGCTGAGGAGGTCGAGGCTGCAGTGAGCCATAATTATGCCACTGCACTCCAGCCTGGGTGACAGAGCAAGACCCTGACTCCAAAAACAAAAACCTCAGGCTGGGTGTGGCGGTGCATGCCTATAATCCCAGCACTTTGGAAGCCCAAGGTGGAGGATCACTTGGGCGCAGGAGTTTCCCAGACTGAAAAACACAGCAAGACACTCTCTCTGAAAAAAGTAAAAAACTACCTGAATGTAGTAGTGCATGCCAGTAGTCCCAGCTACTTGGAAGGCTGAGAGGAGAGGATCACTTGAGCCCAGGAGTTTGAAACTGTAGTAAGTTACTGTCATCGCACCACTGTACTCCTACCTGGGCGACAGAGTGAGACCCTGTCTCTAAAAAAGTAAAATTAAATTAAAACTCACATGATTGGTCGGTGAAAGGATCCATTCTTCAATCACCCATGTACCCAGGATGACAAAAATTCCATCTTTACATGTGCTTCTTCAATGTTAGACTTGGGGAAGGGAACATGGTGATCCTGCATTGGTTTTTCAGGCTTCCATCTTCAAATGATTTGCATAACTGTACAAACATTTTATTGATCAAAGCAAATTACATGGCCACATCCAACTTCAAAAGAAGAGATAAAATGCGATCATTCTTTGTGCCCAGAATGAGAACTGGAACCGATGTGAATAGCACTAATGACCCCCATACATATCAAAGATATTCCGCTTGCGTGATTTTGTTCTGGTCTGGAGTTACGTAAACACAATTAGTGGTAAATACTTCACATTTAAGTTTCCTTGTAACCGTATTCCAGTTCCTATAATTTACTTAGAGTCACAATCTGTACTTTCATTGCAGGGATAAACTGCCCTAAGAAAATATAGTCTATTAACTCAGAGTCTAATAACAAACACTTATCTTGAAAATCCCTTTTTATTTTTCTCACTTGCTAATTGAACCAGTGACTTGGAGATGCTTATAATGATTCATATTATCTTACTTTTATTTCTAAATGTTCATTCCAAATAGATTATCCTTTATCACAAATGTTCTTCCTAAAGTGCCAGCTTTAGGTTAGCTATTTCATGCTTCACCTCAATCATAAATTTAATAAAAAAGGAAGAATTTCAGTTCCTCTCCTCAGTTTCTTTACTCCCTACTTCTACATACTAGTAGTAAGTTAAAAAAAAAATCTTTATTTCCTCTTCTTTGGAGTTATATGGCATCTTTCTTGAAATTACTGTATAAGGGGTATAGAAATTCCTGTTGAGTTATATTTAGGGGTAGTCCTGACACGACAGTGACATGTAAATTCATATTAGTAGCTTCAGGTGTTTCTATTTTCTAGTAAATGTATTCACTTAATATTTTCCTGCTCTATAGCATGAAAATACTTCCTATCCCACAAGGTTTCCATGGCATTGTAGAATCCCTGTCTCCACCTTCTTCCCATGATCAAACCGTAAAATATTTTAGGTGCCCTCTGTGATACTTTATGTTATTGAAGCTAAGAGAACATGAACTAAACATTTACACAATGACTACAATGATTATAGAATAAGTAATTCAGAAAATTATTATAAAAATTCTTTAAGGTTTAACTTTGTTCCTTTTGTGTGGCAACACACTGAAAACAGCTTGAGTTATTTTATGTGGTGTCTGGCTGCAAGGAAAAACAATAGTCAAAGGGGAAAATGAAGAGAAATGTGAAATAAAAACATAAAAATAACCTCTTCTGAATATTATTGATTCAAAATTGTTTCTTAGCATTTATGCTAACTGTGTGAGATTTACTTTTCTTGAGATAAAAAATATAATTTAGTCAGTAAAGGAATTTTTGTTTACCAGTTATGTACTACATGTAAAATTTTTCTACTCAGAAGAGATTTAAAAGGTAATGTGGTTATCATCAAATTTTAAAGATAAGGCTTTTATTTTCATCACAACTTAAAATGCAATAAATTATGTAATCACTAGTGTAAAAACTACTTGAGATGTGAAAAAAAGTATGTTGATGTCATGTATGTTATTTGGAAAGTTTTCCAGAATACAAGAATTGTGATACTAACTTTTATTACTCTTCTTTGTCATCAGAAATGATGCCAACTTAATGGTGATTTTATTTTTCTTAAGTATTCATAATAAAAAATCTATTTGTACTGGTACAAAATTTTGACAAAACATATAAGCTTATAATAACCAATATGTGAATGCGCTGAAGTTTTACAAATTTTATTACTTTGATTACATTCTAACATTTATCAAGATGTATAATAGTATATTGATTTAAAATAATAAGGTGGTCTACATTAAACCGTCTTCAATGCTACAATAATTGTCACACCTCTCTTCATGTTTATCCATTTTTCTTTTGTCCTCACTTAGCTGAAAAGCCTGGGTGCAATAAGGTCCCTCTAGAGATCTTTTTGTGAGGCTTAGAGAACATCCATGACATTTCATTAAGACACATGAGTAAAAATGACTAAAGAGGCTAGTTCTACACGATGACAACAAATCATTTGGGGACTAGAACTTGTAGCATTATCTTAAAAAAAATTAAAACTGTGTATATTCAACAAAATATTTCCAAAAAGCATTTCTTTTAATATGTTCTATTTTTTTCTCTTGGGTAAATTGTTGTTAAAAAGAATAAGCACTGCTATTATACAACAGTATCCATTCATTACCATGCGGGAAGCAGTGTACTGAAAGTTAGACTTACACATTATCTCATTTAGACCTTACATCAAGCCTGAAAGGTAGGTATTTCTGCAAAAATTTAAGCTATGACAAAACTATGATCAGAAAAGTTAAGAAACTTGCTCAAGCTTAAACTTACCAAAGCTGTAAGCAATTATAATATTTTATTTACTATGAGTAGATTAACCAAGCAAAATTTTTTCTACATAGCTTTGAGTATTCCTGAAACCCGTATGACTTTATTTTTCTCACTAAATTTTTTTTCCAAAATACATTTATTTTTATCTTTGTTCAGTAATAAAATCATAATTTACAAAGCTGATGACAGAAAGAGCATACGAAGTTTTAGAAAATTTCTTAGCATTGCAGATGACATCATCTATTGAGCCTTCCAAAGCTGAACAGGATTCTACTTTTGTCACCCACGATTTCCTATAGTTCAAAGGATTTACTGATAATTCAAAGATAATTGTTCAAATGCCAAGTCAATATCACAGCATTCACATCAGTTTCCCCATGAACTAAGTCATGGATGCCTCCGGTACCCAAGGTTAGTAGTAGTTACTTGAGAGCAAGCTTCCAAGACGCTATCGGGCAAATTGTTAGTTCTATCCATGTCATTGGATCAGAATCCTTGAACCCTGGGGAAACTTGCTAAATTCTAAATACTTTAAAATGAAAAACAATGCCCATTTGGAACTTGAATAATTCATTTGGACAGTTTGACCAGATAAACTGTAGAGGAAAAACAATCATGTATTTCACAAGCAAACTTTGGTATAATTAGGAAATTGGTTTTGTATTTTTAGTTGAGTACTTATATAACTGTAAAAGAAGCTTAAATTTTTACTCAAGGAATTTAGAGTTAAATGATTTCTAGAGAACATATGCAATGAAAAGTTAATGTTTTAAAAACAGCAAATGTATTATCATTATGGTTTATTCCTTTTCTTTGGCATTCTTGAATATCCTAAGCATAGATAAGTGATAAATAAATACATACATAGGAACATAGATGAACAAATGTATTTGTTGGCTGTTGGCAAGTGAGATATTTATATAACTTCTTAAAGTTCTACTTTATATGTCTGAATTACATTGACTAAATCAACTTGAGTTTCACAGGGGACCAAGAATATTTAGATCATTCAATTCATCATGGTTAATTAAGGTATCTACCAAAGTCCAGGTGTAATATTAAACTCCATGTCTTCATTTAGAGAATTCAAAATAAAATGCTCATCAGGAAATCTAACAAAAATAAAAACAGTCTTGCTTTCTGCAGGAAAAAAGATGGAGGCCAGAACTTTTTGAGATTTCACAGAAAAATCAATAAGCAACTGAATTATCTTCAGTAAATATTTGTATATAAAATAGATTGGGAAATAATATAATTTTAATTAGGATATTAATCTATTAGTATCAGAGGTCCCTGAGAGGTGGAAAAAAATCACTCTAGCTAGCTAACTAGACAGGTAGGTAGACGGTAGACAGATATAGATAGACAGATAAGATAGATAGATAGATAGATATAGATAGGAAAATGATCATTGTGAAAATTCCCAGATGAACACACTAAAAGGAATTTTCAAGATATAGAAATGGTGAAAGTAGATGAAAAATTTAACTTACAGTATTTTTTAATCACTCAGCCCAAAATGTCATAACTTGTAGTATTGACAGACTAATACTAGTTAATATCTTCTTGACTTATTAGAAAATTGGATGTTAAAAATCCCAGAAGAAAAGACATGGCACAGCCACAGGTCTCCTCTGGAACTGACCTCTATCTTAAACCACCGATCTTTGCCTTAAACCGACTAAGACTAGCTTCGCCAAAAAATAAAGTAGACATTGGAATGAGTCAATAAGCTGACACAGTAATAGAACAACCATAAAGTTAGGACTTTCTTAAAGGGATGCTTATTGAGTTGATTTTTTTTTTTTTTTTCAAATTAAATTTTTTTAAATTGTTTTAGGGGATTGGAAAATTTTCAATTGCGTTTTTTCAATTATTTTCTATGATCCTTGGGTTTTCCCTAGGTATATTATTTCATCATATTTATGCCATTCAATATCCAGTGTAATTCTATACATGGAGTATTTTTGTGTCCCTTTTAGTGTTTAGAAAGGGATACTCAAAGAGTTTTTTGTGTAAGTGTATTTCAAACTTGTGGGCATATAAGAACTAAGCTGAGTCCGTGATAAAAATCCAGATTCCAGGTCTCCTCTCTGAAGTCTCTAATTCAGTAGGTCTGGGGTGGAGATTGGCAATCTATTTTGTAAACAAGCCTCTGTAGTGATTCTTTCACATGCAGCCACTTTGCGGAAAGCTGCTTTCCACCACAAGTTGCCTTGTGAAAGAGTTGAGCAGATCCTGAGTTTAAAAGACAGTCAAGATAAACGGAAAGAAAACAACTGTGTATATTTGTCTGTTTTAGAAGAAAAAATTGTTCTTTTATCAGTGAAAGAACGGAAACCACAGTTTTTGTTTAATTGCATGTGAATATAGGACAACTTTACTGTAAGCTTCTGTTAACATGGCAACAGTAGCAATTCAGAGATGACCAATTCATTCATAACTTTTGACTATCTAGCATAAACACAATATATGTGAAGCCAAAATAAGCATTCAACATAGCAACAAGTTGAATCAGAAGATACAAAAGGAGTTACAGAAATCATTGCTCCAGGCCAGGCATAGTTGCTCATGCCTGTCATTCCCTACACTTTGGGAGACCCAGGCGGGCTAATCCTTTGAGCCCAGGAATTCAAGACCAACCTCCTGGAAATACAGCAAAAGCCTGTCTCTTAAAAAAACAAAACAAACCAAAACAAAAATTAGCCAGGTATGGTGGTGTGCACCTGTAGTCCCAGCTACTTGGGAGGCTGGAGTGAGCGGTTTGCTTGAACCTCAGGAGGTCAAGGCTGCAGGGAGGGCAAGGCTGCAGTCAGCCACGATCATGCCACTGTACTTTAGCCTGGGTTAAAGAGCAAGACCCTGTCTCAAAAAAAAAAAAAAAAAATTGTTGCTCCCTTCTAGGGGCTTAGAACAATGTAATGGAATAAAGCACATGTACACATTAGGTAAAACTCTAGGTAAAAGTAAAGTTTTTGTGCAGTGTGTTAATTTGTGACTAGTTACTTAATTTCCAAAACAATTGGAGTAGTGTGGACAGGAGCTGTGATGCTAAGGCCTCCTATAGGTGTGGTACTGACCTAGACCTTGAAACAGTCAGGTGCGCAGTCAGGTGCGTATGCTGCAGGGGAAGAAGATCATACAGCACTGCAAGAGAGCCTGTTGCCCAACGGCTGGAGAGGAGATTGCCTGCTTGGAATGAGAATCTATTTAAGTAGTATAGAAAGTCTTAACAGCTTTGGTCTTAACTAGAGAGGAGAAATATGCAGGGTTTTCTTGACGTTGCATATCGTCTTAGACTGTCTACTCATATTCATTCACTTACGCAAGCAATAGTCCTTTTACAGACAGAGTTTTGATATTATTAAGCATTTTCTAGAATGCTTGATTAGAAAGCATGATTATCTTCTTTAAATTCTATCTGTACTCAGCTTTACTCCTTGAATCTGGGTCTCCTTTACTCCTTGAATCTTCTTTACTCCTTGAAACAGTTTGAATCATCTGTGTCTCCACCCAAATCTCATGTTGAAACGTAATCTGCAATGTTGAGGTGGGGCCTGGTGGGAGGTGATTGGATCATGGGGACATATTTCTCATGAATATTTTAGCACCATCCCACTTGATACTGAAAGGAGATTCCAGCTGGGCTTCCTGGTCGCAGGGGCTCAGAAAGCTGTGAAACTTACTCCTTTCCTGCATCAGGGCTTACTTTGGTCCTGGATGAATAATATTGAAGATACATGCTTAAAATATTCCCAACATCAGAATTTGTGCCTGTGTTTTCTCCCCCAAGAAAGCTATAAATAACAGCGAAAATTTTGCTGTAAGCTTCCCTGTGTCCTCTCTCCCTCTCTCCCTTCCCCCTCCCCTGAAACTAAAAGGAATGTTAAAAACCCGTTTTTCTGTGACCAGCAGACCTTGTCTATGCTCCCAATTCCAATTCCTTGTAAACACAAGTTGTAAAATCCTGTGAGATCCTGTTTCCTTTGCCATGCCACTGTAAGGTTATAAAGTAGATAAAATGTAAGTTATAATTCTGGTTCTCCTCAAGATCTGAGACATGTTAATTGTCTTTGTTTTCTCGCTCTGGTAACATCTTCCCACTGCACTTATTTCCCCAGGCACTTATTTCCCGCCTTAAAGAGTTTAAAAGGTGATCAAAAAAAATCTAACACTGGCTGCGGGGCGCTGTGGCTCACTCCTGTAATCCCAGCACTTTGGGAGGCCCAGGCAGGCAGATCACGAGGTCAGGAGATCCAGACCATCCTGGCTAACATGGTGAAACGCCGTCTCTACTAAAAAATACAAAAAAAATTAGCCAGGCGCGGTGGGGGGCGCCTGTAGTCCCAGCTACTCGGGAGGCTGAGGCAGGAGATTGGCGTGAACCTGGGAGGCGGAGCTTGCAGTGAGCTGAGATCCGGCCACTGCACTCCAGCCTGGGCGACAGAGCGAGACACTGTCTCGGTGGGGCGGGGAGGAGGGGAATCTAACGCTGGCTACCCGCTCGGGACCCTTTCCACACGATGGAAGCTTTGTACAGTCACTCTGCTCAACAAAGCCTACAGCTTTTTTTCTCTCTGTTCGATCCATGTCTCTCTCTCACCGCGGACTGCCGCCACACCAAATCTTTGAGGTGGCTAAGGCAAGAACCTTCAGCCTTACAATACTGTCCTGATAGTGAATGAGTTCTTGTGAGATCTGGTAGTTTAAAAGTGTGCAGCATGTCCCCACTCACTCCCTTCTTTCCGCTTTCACAATGTGATATGCCTCTCCCCACTCTTCCTTCTGCCATGATTGGAAGCTTCCTGAGGCCTTCAGGCATCTTTTCTTTATAAATTACCCAGTCTTAGGAATTTCCTTATTTCCTTTTTTTTTTTTTAGACGCAGTCTCACTCTGTTGCCCAGGCTGGAGTGCAGGGGTGCAATCTCGGCACTGCAACCTCCTCCTCATGAGTTCAAATGATTCTCCTGCCTCAGCCTCCTGAGTAGCTGTGGTTACAGGCACCCGCTACCATGCCCAGCTAATTTTTGGATTTTTAGTAGAGAGGAGGTTTCACCATGTTGGCCAGGCTGGTCTCGAACTCCTGGCCTCAGGTGATCCACCCACCTCAGCCTCCCAGGCATGAGCCACCGCACCCAGCAGGTATTTCTTTATAACAATGCAAGAACAGACTAATGCACCCCTTCCCCCATGAAGACAATTGAGTAGTTATTTTTTGAACAAAATTATTCAAAGCATTCTCATCTTCTCATTGTAGTTTATCTACTACATTATGATTTCAAATTCAAAATTTAAAATAAATGACTATAAGACACCTATTTGTAAAATTTAGTAGTGTGGAAAAATGTAATTTTCTTGATATCTGTCCTTTTGTTTTAAAAAAGAGAATGAAAGAATTGCTTTAATCACCAGTAGAGCCATATTTAGTAGATAAATGCCTGGAATGGTCTGACCCAGACTTAAGTCTCTATCGTCTCCTTCACTGAGATTGCATGAAAAAATCTGCTGTTTCCCTCCATGAAGTATGAATGGGCTCTTCAGTCTGGTTTTGTTGTTCTCATTACACTCATCTTCAGCTTAATTTCCAAAGGTTTTATTGCTTTTTTTAAGCCCTTGCAGTTAAAAATCATTAGTTTCCGTTGCAATACAATTTTAGGCAAGGGCTGACGATAACTGCACTGTAATGGATACCCTCTAAAATCAGCACTTTATATCTATCCCTAACAGGAAACTTTTTATCAGCAGCATTGCTATCAGACTTAAAAGGATCAAAGCATGTAACAGTTATTATCAGATAGATGCTACCTTATCCTTTACAGAAAAAACTGTCCACTCTAAGTGGTAAATAATCTTTTTCATCACTTCTTCTGGGCACTTGTTTTTATCACCTCCTTAGACTGAGATTATAGGCATGACTCTAGTGCCAGCCTTGAAACAATCATCTTTCATAGTCCCTCCATATACTACTTCTTCCATTGTATATCATAACTCTGGCCAATATAATTTACTCAAGAGCAAAATAAGAACAGAGAGATCAGAACTCTATTTATGATGTCAGATAGTGTGGGAGAGACCTTAGCTCCACGCATCATGTCTCCCAATTCCTCTGATTTCAGCCTCAGCTGATGGGCAGTGCCATACAAGTTCTGACTGACAGTTACTCACCTCAAGCATACTCCACACACCTTTCTACTTTCTGCCAAGAACATTCTCCAACATTACGAAGTCCACATGCCCTGTGTGCAAGTAAAGCCAGAAGTCCTGCAGTAATACCTCCAGCAGCAGCCCCTATTGGGAAACAGAAGCCAGTGAGTAAATGCTCCTGCCTCCTGTCCTCAGGGTGATAATTTTGGAAATTCTAGTAGACATTCTGTCACTTGTCAATAGGACCTAGTGGAATCAAGTGAATGCTGTGCACAGGCACAAACTCAATAATACATCTCCCTGTGAGCTTTTTTTTCCATCCCTGTCTCACCTCGGCCACCCTTTCACCCCTACTTTCACATCAATTCCAATATAAACTACTCACACCTAGCTCTTTGTCTCAAGGGAACACAAACTAAGACAGGTTACTTTGTTAACAACTTGCTACTCCTTTAGAACAGGGATCAGCAATTTTTTTTCTCTAAAGGGACAGACTGTAAATGTTTCTGCTTCATACGGTCTTTGTGACCGCTACTCAATTCTACCATTTTAGAGTGAAAACGGCCATAAACAATGCACAATGAATGGGTGTGACTATGTTCTAATTAAAATATATTTATGAAAACTAGTGGTGCACCACATGCTGTCTGTTGGCCATAGATTGCTAATCTCTATGAAACTTAAATTATTTCTGTAATGTATTAGAATATGCTTGGTTTCCCCGGGCTTCAGTATCCTAATGATAATAGTTGGTGAAACTAACAATTACATTTTATTAAAATGATTATGTATGAGACATTATTTCTAGCAGGTGTTTTACATATATTATCATGTTTGACTCCACATTTTTATGTTATTTATGCAGAAATTGAAACTCAGAAATGCTGTGCTCATCATTCATGTTGTTCACCAAAGAGTTGCTGTTTTATGCGGACTTATATCTTCATCGTCTCCTTCACTGAGGTTGTATGAAAAAAAAAATCTCGTTTCCCTCCATAAAGCATGAATGGGCTCTTCAATCTTAAACAATCTGTCTATCAACTGAGGCTGAAATCAGAGGAATTGGGAGACATGATGCATGGAGCTAAGGTCTCTCCCGCACTATCTGAGATTATAAATAGAGCTCTGTTCTCTCTGTTCTTATTTTGCTCTTGAGTAAATTCTGTTGGCAATAGTTAGAAGTAGTATATTGAAGCTATGAGAAAAGATGATTTCAATCGTTTTTTGGCCTCATTACACTCATCTCCAGCTTAATTTCCAATGGTTTCATTTCCTTTTAAAAGTCCTTGCAGTTAAAAATCACTAGTTTCAGTTGCAATACAAATTTAGGCAAGGGCTGATGATATTTGCACTGTAATGGATATCCTCTAAGATCAGCACTTCTGAGTACATAATTATGTACTTGCCTTCTAAGTACATAATCGAACTGTACTGCCTCTCTCTGATGGGGTGATGAGGTCACCTAATAACTTCTAGGCAATGTGTTATGAGCTTTAATTGATACCAAATGATGCTCCAGAACTCTTTTCTTTTGTTCCATTATTGACAAATTCCAGATAGTGGGTTCCAGATCGAGGCAAACAGAAGGCACCAAATACCATGGCAAGTAACCTGAGAGAAAAATACATCTGACATTTGGAAATTATTTGTTACCAGTGTATAACTTAGCCATCCTGACAAATATGAAAGCTAAATAACTTGACTATTAACATAGCTAATAAGTGGCATAGATCAAATTTAAATAAAGCTCTTCAAATCCCAATGCCTGACCTCTTTACACTATACCTCCCTTACAATGTGTCAGTCTTTTTCTGCATATTAAAAACAGAAAAGAAAATATTTTACGGTAAATTCTCCCTGTCAAGGGATGGCACTGTCTGAAGGGCCAAAGGTCTCCTGTCTTAGCTGGGTTGAAAACCCAGGAAATAGGGATAATCTGAAAAAGGTGAGCAAAAAAAAAAATTGGTTCTTGAAAAATCGTCAAGTACAGAGTATTTATATTCACTGGCCTCCTGTCATTTTCCTACTCTAAGCCACAGTCCCTATCATAGAAATACTCTGGGACATCTGTCAAGGCATAGTGATTTACCCTTTTCTGGTAACTACCTCCCATTTCTCTAAAATGGGAATGAGAACTCCCCATTAGTTAAAAAATAATAATAATAAAAATAACTGGTCTCAATGACCATCATGAAAATAATTTGTTAAAATAATTCAGTCTTAAGTATCCTACAGGAAGGCCATTGATGATAAATACGTTTCTGATGGTAGAATCTGAATATAGGCCAGGATAGTTTTGTGGGCTACCTTTCCAGTTATTTTCTAATTATTCACACCTTCTCTCTCAAATCGGAACAGCTCGAGCACAGTATATGACTCAATCTCAGGATCAGAAAATACATATTTCCTTAACGCAAACAGAAATCAATGAGTAAAACGTTTGAACTGTATTATCAAAACTAATCTCCTATTAGGAAAAAAGAGAACAATTAATTTAGTGTCTTCGTTTTTAAAATATGGTCAGTTTTCTTAGGTTTATTTTTGTAAAAATATATGCCAAATCACAAAATATTCTTGCTTCTCTCAAAATGATAAAGATAATTTATTCAAATTAAACAAATATCTCACTTTTTTCTCATAGAGGGCAGTAAGTTATACCCTATAGTAATGTCAGTAGTGAGTAACATGATTCTATAAATCTGTAGACGGGTTGACTTTGCATCATTTGCTATATAACTAGAGCATAAAATGTTAGTTTTTAAAAGAAAAAAAGGTGAACAGCTATTTAAGAAATAAATCATTTAATCTTTAAACCCATAAACCGAAAGTAAATATAATATGTGGTTTGCATCAAAACTTCCTGAAATTCAGGAGGCTAAACTGAATTAATATTCTATGTTGCCTAGGATTTGCAGCTGACCGCCTCAGGAAATATATGGACACATAGTGATATATCTCCTGGGCTGTTATGTAAAATAAAATTGAGTAAATCAGACATTGTTTATTGCCTAAATATTTACAGCTTGAGAAATTTTAAGATCAGTAACTTTTTTCAAAAACGTTGAGGTTTGAAGTGAGTTTGTTTTAAAATAATTAGAATTAGAAGGCCAAGCATGATTTGCATCATCTAGTCCTGTATTGAATGGTATCATTTTTATTGTCATATGGTTTTTTGTCCTATTTTTAAAATGTAGTCTACCTAACATTTGGAAAATATTTTTGAAAAGTTTTTCTGAAGAGGTTTCATGTACATAATAAATGTCTGTATTAATATATGTGTTCATTACAAGAATGTTTTTTCATATTCTAAAAATCTGTGAGTACCTAAGTTTTTACTTAAATCTTGGAACATTCATGACAAGACAGATGTTGATTGTTTAATGTTAAATGTTCAGCAGGAATTTTATAGTATTACAAATGGTTAAAAATGACACATTATACTACAAAACTAGAATTTCTGATTTATAAACTCATTTTTATATTCACAATTTAGAGAAAATTGTGGACACATTAAACTGCTTACATAAGCTTTTACAGAAGTAACTAAAAAATGAAAAGCAAATTTTGCAGTGCCATTTGGCTGGCTAATTTATCTAAAATACGATAACTGTAAAACCAGGTAGAAGGTCATAATTATAATTTTTTTCTCAGTGAAATCTGTGATAGATCTCTCCACATTTAGAGAATTCAGCACTTTTGTCCATTCTTATAAGGTTAAAAAGAAAATATCTAAGAAAGACAAACTACAATTGCAATTTCTTCATAAGACTGTATCTGAGACACATATATGTTAATGTCTTATAATTTTAAGGAAGAGAGAGAACAATTCCTTTTTTATTCTAAACATCCAGAAGAGTAGTCCTATTAATTCAAGGTCTCTTACCCTTCCAAAGGAAATCATCTAAAATTTTATGTGACCATTTAAATGATTGCTTTGGGAAATTTATATGGTAGTCATGGGAACGAGTAAAGAAGTCAAGGCAACGTTGATCATTTTAATGGTGTGCAAGTGATCCATCCAATTTGTAAATACCTTGGACCACTCTCTAGGTCATGAATGGTCAGAAAAGGCATTTATGCAAAATTAATGAAGTAAAATATATGCTCATTAATAGCTAGACTCTTCTAAAGTTTTTTCATTGGTCAGGTTCATTGTAATACTCCATCCAAGCTTTTAAAAGGAAAACAACAAAAACAAAAAAACACCTTAGCTGGGTTATTGCATACTTTTGAAGAAAACATTTTCTTTCTGATAATTCAAAACTATTTATGTTTCTCTTTTTTAAAATACTGAGTATTTCTATTAATAGCACTGCTTTACAAAATATACTTCTCTGGTTTCATCAATATTTGTCTGCTTAGAACTAGTAATGATATAAATATAGTATTCCTATATCTTAGCAGCCCCTCTCTTAGAGATTAACTGCATCAAGTACAGACAAACAGGGCAAACTGGACCCAGACCCATTCTTTTGACACCCTCCGTCTCCTGGCACTTGGATGAGACAGGTAAGAGAAGAACTAAGTTGTGAATGCTGGAAAGAATCCCATGCTACAGACAAAATGTACTGATGGCATCTGGGTGATAAATAAATATTACAAACACCCAGAACTTTTGGAGGCTGAGGTGGGAGGATCTTTTAAGGCCAGGAGTTCAGGAGCAGCCTGGGAAAAATAGCAAGACTGTGTTTCTACAACAAAACAAAACAAACAAAAAAATTTTTTTAAACAAACAAATAAACAAAAACGAGCTGGGCATGATGACATGAACCTATAACCCTAGCTACTTGGGAGGCTAAGGTAAGAGGATCACTTGAGCCCAGGAATTCAAGGTTATAGTTCAAGTAAGGTATAACTGTGCCACTGCACTCCAACCTGGGCAACAGAGCGAGATCCTATCTCTAATAAATAAATAAATAAATAAAATGAACAGTGATAGTTCAAGAAAACAGTCTGTCAGAGGTGGTC
Organism: Mandrillus leucophaeus; assembly: GCF_000951045.1. Classification (NCBI taxonomy): domain Eukaryota; kingdom Metazoa; phylum Chordata; class Mammalia; order Primates; family Cercopithecidae; genus Mandrillus; species Mandrillus leucophaeus. The sequence continues at coordinate 1,404,702 of NW_012105487.1, read as the reverse complement.
TGACATGCAACATGTCTCAGAGTTTCTGAAAACAGTGAAGAAGAGCTAGATCTCTTCAGAAACCCAGGCAAACAAACAGAAGAAATCAAGGAAGTCTGAGAGCAAGTAACTCGTCCTTAATTTGAACACAGAGACTCATCTCTGACAGGGTAATGGAACTGAGTTATGGAGGGAACAATGGATCATATAGATTAAAATGCAGGAAGACAGGGTGGAGGGAATAAAATAAAACCCTAGGTACTAGAACTTAGATACTAGATTGAGAAGCTTGGTCTTTGTACTAAATAATTGATTGATAATTCGTGATTAATTTATGATGACTATGGTAAAAATCTAGGAAGGACATGATATCAAGTAATGTTTTCTTTGGAAGTGAGACAGCCTTGATCCTGAAACTTACAGGTCAAATTGCCTGTGCCCTGGGAAGAGGAGCCTATCGAGAGGACAGGCAGGCAATGTCAGTGGCTGACTTGCAAAAACCTCAACGTGGCTGCTTTATAATTTACTCCACCTAAAATCCAAACCTATTTCCTCATATGTGCTATGAAGATCACTCTTTCCACTCTGGTTTATAGGGAAGATTAAATGGACTTGTGTAATTAAAGCCCCTGACCCAGAGTAGAGACACAATAAATGCTAATCCCACTCTCATTGTTATGGTCATGATCTGGATTTTCAGACTGCTTTCACATTCAAAGTTCTAAAGTCAGGTTTCTCTCTATACTCTTTTCTACTCAATTCCTACCCCAGGCAATCCAGAATTACTTTTTAGTGGAAACAAGAAGTAACAACAAGTACCTCTATAAAAAACACAAAAGCATGCGCCTGGCGTGGTGGCTTCTGCTTGTAATCCCAGTACTTTGGGAGGTTGAGGTGTGAGGATGGCTTCAGAAAAGGAGCTCAAGACTAGCCTAGGCCAGAAAGCAAGACCCCATCTCAACAAATATATATATATATTTGTGTGTGTGGTTATTGAGAAACACCTATCCTTTGGAGACATATTGAGGCAAAAAGCACAAAAATTTGAATCCTGTACACTTTGTTTCTCTCCTTTACAATTTCCATTATAGGCTGACCCAGGGAAAGCTGAGGGGTGGAGAGATCTCATAATAAGGAACAGTCATTGGCCATGTTGTAGCTCTTCCTCATCCCCCTTCCTATAAAGAGCTGACATTCCAGTGACCTCCTGATCTCTGTGGCCAGGTTAGTCATGGATTTAGCAGTACAGAGCTACTTTGACGGTGTAGTTAGCAGTAGGCCAAAACCAGAGGATGTGAGCTCCTGTGGTTTGCAGCAAGAGCCTCTGGGAATCTGTTGGGAAAAAGCTGAGTGTTGGGAAGAAAGCTGAGGCAGGGCTTGCATAATGTCCTCTGGAATGTGTCTAGACTTGCTGGCTCCTTGCTTCTAGCCCTCCTAGGCTCCTTGTATCAATTGTATTCCCATTATCTCAAATAGCAGAATATGTTCCTTATAAATGCTAAACCGTCACAGCTGTAGACATGCCCCTGCCCTGTTGACCCCCTACAATCTCATCACCTGTTTCTCTGTTGGATTAACAATAAATAGCGTGGGTTCCCAGAGCTTGGGGCCTTCGCAGCCCCCACAATCGCGATGGCCTCCTGGTCCCACTTTACTTCTCAAACTGTCTTTTTCTCAGTCCTTTGACTCCATTGGACTTCGTCGCCCCCCAGACCTGGTGTTGGGTCTAATCACCCCAACATTCCTGGCTGCCTAATGTGGGGTGACAAAGACCCCGGTGAAGGAATGCTACAGCATGTGAAAGAGGAGGACACATCGTCTAAAGGATGCCCAAGGACGTCTAAAAGAAGCTCGGTGGGAAAGCTGAGTGCTTGGAAGAACTAGGGTAGCAATGGGACAAAGTGAAAGCAGACATTCTGCTTATTTAAGTTTCTTAAGGCATTTATTACAAAGAGAGGGAGTGAAAGTTGGTACTCAGAATTTATCACTCACTCTTTAGTTCAGTAAAGCAGTTTTGCCCATGGTTCCCAGAACAAGGGACTATGGAGTTGGATGAATGGGAGAGAATTGGAAGGGATCTTTTAAAAAGTGTATAAAGATGGAGCAAAAATTCCAGTCTCAGTTTGGTCAATGTGGGTGCTAATAAAAGCAGCTCTTGAGCCATTTCAAACAGATGATGAGGCAGATTCAGATGAGGAAGAAGAGGACAAGTGTAAAAAAATTAGCTTCAGGTTCTGAATGTGAGGAACAAGAAATGGAGGAAATTAAAAGAAAGGGAAATGAAAAAAGTATGTTTTATCAGCCTGTTGGCTCCACCTGCTGAATTAAGTGACTAGCCACCTCCTCTCTCTCCCTTTAATGGTTGAGAAGATGAATTAGCTAAAAAACTTACTCCCCCTGTAGTTGCAACATTAAAACCTGGAGCAATTGGTGGTGCTATACAAAATTCTATTCAAAAGGCTAGAGCCAAGGGAGACCTTGAAGCATGGCAATTTCC
>NW_012105487.1:1376002-1402176 GCF_000951045.1 Mandrillus leucophaeus | reverse complement strand
ATGAAGATCACTCCACTCTGGTTTATAGGGAAGATTAAATGGACTTGTATAATTAAAGCCCCTGACCCAGAGTAGAGACACAATAAATGCTAATCCCACTCTCATTGTTATGGTCATGATCTGGATTTTCAGACTGCTTTCACATTCAAAGTTCTAAAGTCAGGTTTCTCTCTATACTCTTTTCTACTCAATTCCTACCCCCAGGCAATCCAGAATTACTTTTTAGTGGAAACAAGAAGTAACAACAAGTACCTCTATAAAAAACACAAAAGCATGCGCCTGGCGTGGTGGCTTCTGCTTGTAATCCCAGTACTTTGGGAGGTTGAGGTGTGAGGATGGCTTCAGAAAAGGAGCTCAAGACTAGCCTAGGCCAGAAAGCAAGACCCCATCTCAACAAATATATATATATATTTGTGTGTGTGGTTATTGAGAAACACCTATCCTTTGGAGACATATTGAGGCAAAAAGCACAAAAATTTGAATCCTGTACACTTTGTTTCTCTCCTTTACAATTTCCATTATAGGCTGACCCAGGGAAAGCTGAGGGGTGGAGAGATCTCATAATAAGGAACAGTCATTGGCCATGTTGTAGCTCTTCCTCATCCCCCTTCCTATAAAGAGCTGACATTCCAGTGACCTCCTGATCTCTGTGGCCAGGTTAGTCATGGATTTAGCAGTACAGAGCTACTTTGACGGTGTAGTTAGCAGTAGGCCAAAACCAGAGGATGTGAGCTCCTGTGGTTTGCAGCAAGAGCCTCTGGGAATCTGTTGGGAAAAAGCTGAGTGTTGGGAAGAAAGCTGAGGCAGGGCTTGCATAATGTCCTCTGGAATGTGTCTAGACTTGCTGGCTCCTTGCTTCTAGCCCTCCTAGGCTCCTTGTATCAATTGTATTCCCATTATCTCAAATAGCAGAATATGTTCCTTATAAATGCTAAACCGTCACAGCTGTAGACATGCCCCTGCCCTGTTGACCCCCTACAATCTCATCACCTGTTTCTCTGTTGGATTAACAATAAATAGCGTGGGTTCCCAGAGCTTGGGGCCTTCGCAGCCCCCACAATCGCGATGGCCTCCTGGTCCCACTTTACTTCTCAAACTGTCTTTTTCTCAGTCCTTTGACTCCATTGGACTTCGTCGCCCCCCAGACCTGGTGTTGGGTCTAATCACCCCAACATTCCTGGCTGCCTAATGTGGGGTGACAAAGACCCCGGTGAAGGAATGCTACAGCATGTGAAAGAGGAGGACACATCGTCTAAAGGATGCCCAAGGACGTCTAAAAGAAGCTCGGTGGGAAAGCTGAGTGCTTGGAAGAACTAGGGTAGCAATGGGACAAAGTGAAAGCAGACATTCTGCTTATTTAAGTTTCTTAAGGCATTTATTACAAAGAGAGGGAGTGAAAGTTGGTACTCAGAATTTATCACTCACTCTTTAGTTCAGTAAAGCAGTTTTGCCCATGGTTCCCAGAACAAGGGACTATGGAGTTGGATGAATGGGAGAGAATTGGAAGGGATCTTTTAAAAAGTGTATAAAGATGGAGCAAAAATTCCAGTCTCAGTTTGGTCAATGTGGGTGCTAATAAAAGCAGCTCTTGAGCCATTTCAAACAGATGATGAGGCAGATTCAGATGAGGAAGAAGAGGACAAGTGTAAAAAAATTAGCTTCAGGTTCTGAATGTGAGGAACAAGAAATGGAGGAAATTAAAAGAAAGGGAAATGAAAAAAGTATGTTTTATCAGCCTGTTGGCTCCACCTGCTGAATTAAGTGACTAGCCACCTCCTCTCTCTCCCTTTAATGGTTGAGAAGATGAATTAGCTAAAAAACTTACTCCCCCTGTAGTTGCAACATTAAAACCTGGAGCAATTGGTGGTGCTATACAAAATTCTATTCAAAAGGCTAGAGCCAAGGGAGACCTTGAAGCATGGCAATTTCCCGTAACTATAATCCAGCAGGGAGGACAGAATATAGCTAATTGGGCCACCTTTCCTTTTAAGATGCTTTCCTCCCCAATTTCTACCCAGCTTACCCGTCCCCCGGCACTGCAATCTCCAAGCCTTGACTCCTTGGCCAGGGCCTTAGAACTGACAACCCAGTACTTTAACAACTGCAACTAGGTCTACGACAACATAACAGATCAGGATGAAAACGAATTGAGTAAATTAAAGCGAGGCACATATTCCTATAGTGGCAAATGGGGGCAACAAGCAAACGTCCTTTCACTGTTTCCAAAATCCATCTACAAAGGAGAAAGATATACAAGTAGTTAAAAAAAAAAAAAACAGTGTACCCTATATCCTTTAAAAGCCAGGGTAAATTTAAAACCTATAATAATTGAAGGTCTTCTCCGAGACCCTATAACACTCCAATACTACCTTGTTTTCAGTGTAAACAAGGGCATAGCCCTAAAGCACTGAGACCACTGCCAACCGGTAGCCTTCCTATCAAAAATCCTTAACTCACTAACCCTCAGATGGCCCAAATACATTCCATCAGTAGCAGCAACTGCTTTGCTAACAGAAGTAGAAAAATAACCTTTAGAGGAAACCTCATTGTGAGTACACCTCACCAGTTCAGAACTATCCTAAGTAAAAACAGCAAAAGGTAGTTTATAAACTAAATCGTAAAGCATGGGGTTATTCTGTTAGAAAAAGGTGATTTAACATTAACCACTGAAAATTCCCTTAACCCAGCAGGTTTCCTAATAAGGGATTTAAATCTTAATTACCATACAAAGGTCCAACCAGACCTAGGAGAAACTCCCTTCAGGACAATAGATGGTTCCCCCTAGGTGATTGTGGGGAAAACACACACATACACACACACAATGGGTATTCAGTAATTGATAGGGAAACTCTTCTAGAAGCAGAGTGAGGAAAATTGCCTAATAATTGGTCTGCTCAAACGTGTGAGCTGTTTGCCCTCAGCCAAGCCTTAAAGTGCTCACAGAATCAAAAAACTCTATCTCAATCCCGACTCAAAAGGTTACCTACACCCTCTCTGAAACGAATTTGCATAATATCTGTTTATGGGAGTGCATCTTGAAGGGGCAGCTGGGTTGTTATGAAATACTCAGGAACCCAGCCCAGCTCTAGGACTTACCCCTGAGCACAAAGGCAATGTTGGGCACGCTGGTAAAGGACCACTAGAATCCAGCAGCCGGGACCCCTTTCTTTGTGGTCAAGAAAGGTGGGAAAACAGGTGCAGGACTGCTACATCGGTGAGCATAACTAATTGAATAAGCAGAGGTCCATGGGCGGTTATGCACCCTGGAAAGGAATAAGCATTAGGACCATAGAGGACACTCTAGGACTAATGCTCATCAGAAAATTACTAGGGGTGCTGGCATCCCTATGTTTTTTTCAGATGGGAAATGTTCCCCCCAAGGCAAAAACGCCCTTAAGATGTATTCTTGAGAATTTGCCCCAGAGTGTATGTACCTTTCTCCCTCTGGACTTGAAGCAAATTAAAATAGACCTAGGTAAATTCTCAGATAACCCTGATGGCTATATTGATGTTTTACAAGGGTTAGGACAATCCTCTGATCTGACATGGAGAGAGATGTTACTGCTAAACCAGACACTAACCCCAAATGAGAGAAGTGCCCCCGTAACTGCAGCCTGAGAGTTTGGTGATCTCTGGTGTCTCAGTCAGGTCAATGATAGGATGACAACAGAGGAAAGAGAACGATTCCCCACAGGCCAGCAGGCAGTTCCCAGTGTAGGCCCTCACTGGGACACAGAATCAGAACATGGAGATTGGTGCCGCAGACATCTGCTAACTTGCATGCTAAAAGGACTAAGGAAAACTAGCAAGAAGCCTATGAATTATTCGATGATGTCCACTGTAACAGGGAAAGGAAGAAAATCCTACCGCCTTTCTGGAGAAACTAAAGAAGGCATTGAGGAAGCATACCTCTCTGTCACCTGACTCTATTCAAGGCCAACTATTCTTAAAGGATAAGTTTATCACCCAGTCAGCTGCAGACATTAGAAAAAACTTCAGAAGTCTGCCTTAGGCCCGGGACAAAACTTAGAAACTCTATTGAACTTGGCAACCTCAGTTTTTTATAACAAAGATCAGGAGGAGCAGGCGGAACGGGACAAACGGGATTAAAAAAAAAAAAAGGCTAACACTTTAGTCATGACCTTCAGGCAAGCAGACTTTGGAAGCTCTGGAAAAGGAAAAGGCTAGGCAAATCGAATTCCTAATAGGGCTTCCTTCCAGTGCGGTCTACAAGGACACTTTAAAAAAGATAGTCTGAATAGAAATAAGCTGCCCCCTCATCCAGGCTGCTTATGTCAAGGGAATCACTGGAAGGCCCACTGGCCCAAGGGATGAAGTCCTCTGAGTCAGAAGCCACTTAACCAGATGATCTAGCAGCAGGACTGAGGGTGCCTGGGGCAAGCGCCAGCCCATGCCATCACCCTCACAGAGCCCCAGGTATGCTTGACCGTTGAGGGCTAAGAGGTTAACTGTCTCCTGGACACTGGCATGGGCTTCTCAGTCTTACTCTGCTGTCCAGGACAACTGTCCTCCAGATCTGTCACTATCCGAGGGGTCCTAGGACAGGTAGTCACTAGATACTGCTCCCAGTCACTAAGTTGTGACTGGGGAACTTTATTCTTTTCACATGCCTTTCTAATTACGCCTGAAAGCCCCACTCCTTTGTTAGGGGGAGACATCCTAGCAAAAGCAGGGGCCATTATACACTACAATTAGGAGAAAGAAAAAGGGTAAAAATATACAGACTCTAAGTATGCTTACCTAGTCCTCCATGCCCATGCAGCAATATGGAGAGAAAGGGAATTCCTCACTTCCGAGGGAACACCTGTCAAACATCAGGAAGCCATTAGGCCCCCAAATTCTCCTTACCTCTGAATCTACTTCCTCCAATCCCTGCCTAAAGATAATTTTATGGGGAAGAGGATTTGCTTGTGTCTCTCCAGGTGACAATCAGGTGCCTATGTGGGTGCCCACCAAACATCTGAAGATCTATCATAAGCCACAGCATCTAGTGGACCCACCTGTACAGTGCAAATTGAAGGTTTAAGGATTGCTTTTAAGCCTCGATTTGCTTTCTCTGTGCCTTCTGTTAGAGGGGGCCTGCTTCTTGTTGTCAACAATAAGTTTTACCCCACGGTAATTAAACGAGGCACAAGCCGAGTTACAAATACTTCAGCAATGGCATGCCTCCCGGCTTCAGCCACAAGTTTTTGCTTCTGTTTCAGTAGATTTACTACCGTGGGGATGAGGGTATGCTTGTGTTTTTGCAGGAGATGAACGAACCGTGTGGATGCCCTCAAGATGTGTACAACCATGGAACAGGAGACTGGAGGGATCCATGGATCCCAGCCATGGACCGGGTTCCCCCAGTAGGAGCCATGAACCAGTTGAATCTGAATGAGAAGATGAAACGAGGACCATCCAGAGTCACGATGCTAAATGGACCAACGATTTCTGACTCAGCTCCTCTCTACCCTGAATACAAGAGACCCTAATAGGCAGGAATATCATCGCCCCTATTCAGCTTGAAGAAGTTACAGAAGACGGACCTTCATCCTGCAACCCCTAGGACTAAGGGTCCTCTTGTAAAAGGGAAAGGGGAGGTATGTGGGAAGCATTCAAACCAGAGCGACTCCAGTTTGAATAAGGGCTAAGAAAAATGAAGCTGGATCACCAACCGGCAATTATGGGCTGCACAACCTGCAATCGACTTGCTCAATTAAAAGAGGCCACCTTTTACGTTAATAATGATAGTAATGATACCTTCTCTTTTACAAAAAAGAGAAGGGGGGCATGTTGGGAAAATGCTGAGTGTTGGGAAGAAAGCTGAGGCAGGGCTTGCATAATGTCCTCTGGAATGTGTCTAGACTTGCTGGCTCCCTGCTTCTAGCCCTCCTAGGCTCCTAGATCAATTGTATTCCCATTATCTCAAGTAGCAGAACTCGTTCCATATAAACGCTAAACAGTCACAGCTGTAGATCAAGCACCTGCCCTTTTGACCGCCATATTCTCACCACCTGTTTCTCTGTTGGATTACCAATAAATAGTGTGGGCTCCCAGCGCTCTGGGCCTTTGTAGCCTCTGCAATACGATGGCCTCCTGGTCCCACTTTACTTCTCAAACTGTCTTTTTCTCAATCCTTTGACACCACCGGACTTCGTTGCCCCCATGACCTGGTGTTGGGTCTGATCACCCCAACAGGAATCCACTGGAAGCCTGGCTCGATGTTTTCTCCAAAGGGTAACTTTATGTCTTGGAAGATGTAATTTCCACATGGTGACAATGTGTGGGGCAGAGACGTTTCTTCTCAACTGCAGCAATTTGAAGCTCTAATTCCAAAGCGGACACTCTGTTCTTTATTGGATGTCAGACTCTCAGGAATCTCTGTTTATAGCTGCAACCTGGAGATTCCCCCCATCTCTCCACCCCAACGCAAAGTTCTAGTCTCAGAAAGGCCTAAATAAATAGTTAAGGAAAAGTTGAAATGTAACCGCTCAGCTGTTTGTTTTTCTTCCGGCATTTCTCTGTGATAGATTTTTAAAAACCAAACCAACACAAAAAACCACCCACAGTATTTTTCATTGACTCCAATCAAGGGATGGAGCCTACTTCTCTGCCGTTTGAATCTAGGCATGGCCATGTGACTTTATGGTTAGGGAGGCCTAAACAAATGCAGCTGAAGCAGAGTGTGGCCACTGTTTGCACCTTGGAGCTCACTCTTTCTTTGCTGCTGGGAATTCTTTTGTCACCGCGTGAATTGGCCCAGGCTGGCCTCCTGGAATATGACAGACCAGGTAAGCAAGGCATGCCAAGTCTGCTGAACCAGCTAAGGCAACAGACACATGAGTGGGGCCCTCCTACATGATCCAGTCTTACCAAGCTGGCTCATATCAGAACTGTCCAGCTGACCTATTACTGGGGAAAAGTTGCTATTTTAGTTCACCAACGTTTGAAGTAGTTTGTTATGCAGCAAAAGCAAACCAAAATATTTTCTTTAGTCCCATATAATATAGAGCTGCAGAATAAAATACTGTTTAATAGGGGTTACTTACATGAGTATGTACTTTAAAAGCAACACGGCTTAATGTTTTGCCATTTTCTCAGGAAAAAAATTATGCAAATTTAATATATGTTGTCCTGGCGAGTAAGTAAAGCAGGTGATGGATTATGTGGCAGCACAATATTCACCTATGAATGCACTTGATTATGTATATTCAACAGTAACTATTTCTTACATTTATTGGTATCATCAGTTTCAGAATAAAGAATGGGATGAGGGCTGATTATTTGTTTTCAACTTACTATCTTGGAAAATACTACCCAAGCAAACACATTTTCCTTGAAATAGGAAAGAGCATTCCACTGGCTTTTACTCCTATTTCCATAGACACAATCACATGGGTTATGATGTAGCCAACAGGGATTCGGTGCAGGAACAGCTTTTCTTATGTTTTACTTTAGCAACATGGGTCAGTGATTCACAGAAGAAATGTGGCTTCCTTCTGAGGAGAAGAAAGAATCAGGGTTCCAGACTGGATGGTACGTCTAGTAGATATGTAGTTGGATTTTACTGTTCAAAATTAAAGCATTGGGTCAGTGTTCAAAGGATTGGCATTGGGTTATTTATGACTCTCCTCACTGATGCTAAGCACACCCTCTTGCCTTTCTGATCACACTTGCTGAGTTATTGCCACAAGGTTGTGTGAGCTTGCCACACCAAACTGCTTGACTCTCTAATATGCTATAAAAACTTATAGCCACATGGTAGCAGGTGCACTTCCCTTTATATTATCCAACAGATATGGACCAAAATCAGAAAATGGAGACATCTTGGGTTTTCTTCCCCCTTGAACAGGGATATATTTAGAAACGCTAATCTGAAGACACTCACTTTTGAAATGCTGAGGAAATTGCAAACAATTTATCACATACATATTTGGAAGCATCCACATCATTAAAAGTGTCTATTTTATAACTGAAAATCAAATAATGATCAACAATGGTATTGATTTCTTCTTAGGCAATCTTCTTTTGAAACACTAATTCATTAAAGAACCATTTAAACTGATAAGGTCCATAATTTTCATGGTCTCAGATCTTCAAGGAAAAAAATATGATTATCTTTAAAAATGTTCTAATATGGTAATGGAGTAATGTCACTTCAAGAAAAAATATTGAAAAATATGAATCAACTAATATGCAAGATTGGGAAATTTTTAAACTTGCACATTTTTGTGTGCAAAATATGTATAGATATGATATGTATGTATAACATACGTACAATGTCTATTTCTAATCTTTGGGCATTATTAGTTAATTTCAGAGTGAGGAATTTTGGAGACAGCATTGTTATTTCTTATCTGTTTATTGGGTTATTTTTCTTGAGAAATACTATAAAAGATAAACCTTTCTTCCTAGAAATAAGGAAAAAAACAACTGACTGGATTTTCCTTGTTTCTACAGATGCAAGAGCCAAATGACTTTTGAGGTAAGATAAAAACACTTGTTTATATTTTTTTAATTGCATTTTGAATTCAGTGGGGTACATGTATTTGTTACATGGGTATTACATACATCATGCTGGGGATTGGGCTTCTAGTATACCCATCACCCAAATATTGATTGTACCCCACTATTACTGGATTGCTATCAATCTGTTTTCTTTGGTCTAATAGTATTTGTTTTATGGATCTAGGTGCTCTGGTGTTTGGTGCATATACATTTAGGATAGCTAAATTTTGTTGTATTGAATGCTTTATCATTATATAAAGCTTTTCTTTGTCCTTGTACTGTTGTTAGTTTGAAGTCTGTTTTATCTGATAAGTGAATGGCTACTCCTACTCACTTTTGTTTTTTATTTGTATCATACATCTTTTTCTATCCTTTTCTTTTGAGTCTGTATGTATCTTTAGCCAGTACATGTGTCTCTTGTAGATAGCAGATGGTTTGATCTTGTCTTTTTAATCCAATTTGTCACTTTATCTTTTAAACTGGGCATTTAGGCCCTTTATATTCAAGGTCCATGTTGATATGTGAGGTTCTGTTACTGTTGTAGTGTTGTTCTGTAGTTTTGATTGTGTTTGGAGTTTTTCATTGCTTTATAGCATCTCTGACCTTTGTATTTTTAGTAGAGATAGGGATTCACCATGTTGGCCAGACTGGTCTCAAACTCCTGACCTCAAGTGATCCGCCTGCCCTTCAGCCTCCCGAAGTGCTAGGATTAGAGGCATGAGCCACCACACTTGGCCATCATATGTAAGCTTTTCTGATGGTAAAAATTGTCCTTTTGTTTCCATGTTTAGAACTCCTTTGATCATTTCTTACAGGTCCAGTTTCGTGATGACAAATTCTCTCAGTATTTCCTTGTCTGAGAAAGACTTTATTTCTCCTTCATTTATGAAGCTTACTTTGGCAGGATATAACGTTCTAAAATTTTGGCATGTTTTTTTCTTTAAAGGGGCAAAAGTAGGCCACCAATCTTCTGACTTGTAGGACTTCTGCTGAAAAGTCTGCTGTTAGCCTGCTTGGTTTTCCTTTATAGGTGATTTGACCGTTTTCTCCAGCTGTCTTTAAGATTGTTTTCTTTAGCATTGATTTTGGGCTTCTCTAGCAAGATTAGGGAGATTTATCTAAATTATTCCCTCAAATAATTATTCCCTCAAATAGTTGTTTACTTTTACTTCTCTCAGGAATGCCAATAAGTCAAAGGTTTGGTCACTTTACATAATCCCATATTCCTTGAAGTCTTTGGCAAACACTTGTTTTTAAAAGGCAACAAAAATCTTCACTGTGACCTGCAGGAGGTATTCTTATATTGTCATGTAGAAAACAAATACGTACATTTGAATTCATTTTATTTTGTCTTGCCTTAATCTTTTTCCTTACCTTAAAATATTGTTCACCCATTGCTTTTTCATCTACACCCTTCTTTTTATTTTACTGTGACCAATACTGGCATCTTTGTGTAGCATGATTTTAAGCTTCTTCAAAGTTTAAAGATTTTCACTTAACATGGAAACATTTAAAACAATAATGCTTACTATTGACGTTTTTTCAGTGCAAGCATAACTACCCTAACGATATCAATGACAAAAATAAAGCCAAGTATTTTACAAATCAGTAACCGTAACATTAGTCAATCAGCATCAGGAGAATGTTCTTTTCTGGGAATTTAAGCTGAAGATAATTCCTAAAGGATAAGCCATATGAATGTTTTAGAGCCCTAAATGTACTTTGCAACATTCTTTATTATAAGATAAACAAAAAAATCCCAAACATCCAAAAATTGGAAAATGTGATTGAAGTAGATTTTGATATGTGACAGACTGGCATACAATGATTAAAATATAAATCTAAAAACGGTATATCATGTAGAATGTTTACAATATAAAGCTAAGATAAAAATCAGGTTTCAATGCAGCATCTGCACGATGTTTACATCTTTGTCAAATTATATGTGGACGTCTTCAAGAACTGGAAACAATCTGAAAAACATAAATCAGAGCAGAATAGTGAGATTTTGAGACATGAGTTCTGTTAAAAGTTCCTTTATTATTGGGATGTTTGACTATCAATTTTTAAAACTTGTATCTACTTTCCTTAATAAACTGATACTTTGTGATAAAGGTAGCTGATAAAAATCTTAGTCCATAAGGTCCCATGATCAACAAATATAAATTTATTTTCCTATATATTAAATTAATTTCTTTCGGGGGCCCCATTCTCTTGAATCTCAAATCAGTCTTGGGTGTTCCTTGTGATTTCTTGGAGGCACATCATTTTTTAAACTTTGCTGTTATAGTCCCAGGTGATTATCTCTTCCTTCCTTATCTTGATCAGTTGGATTCTTTGATCACCCCTTCTCTTAGAAATATTGGCACAACGCGGCCGGGCGTGGTGGCTCATACCTGTAATCCTAGTAATTCGGGAGGCCAAGGCAGGCAGATTACCTGAGCTCAGGAGTTGGAGTCCAGCCTGGGCAACACGGTGAAACCCCATCTCTACTAAAATAAAAAAAAAAATAGCCTGGTGTGGTGGTGCACGCCTGTAGTCCCAGCTACTCGGGAGGCTGAGGCAGGAGAATGGCTTAAACCTGGGAGGCGGATGTTGCAGTGAGCTGAGATGGTGCCATTGCACTCCAGCCTGAGTGACAGAGCAGGAGTCCGTCTCCCACCCCAGTCCCCTAAAAAAGAAAATATTGGAACAACTCGGGGCAGGCGTGGTGGCTCACGCCTGTAATCCCAGCACTTTGGGAGGCCAAGGCCAGCAGATCACGAGGTCAGGAGATCGAGGCCATCCTGGCTATCACGGTGAAACCCTGTCTCTACTAAAAATACAAAAAAAAGAAAAAACAGCTGGGCGTGGTGGCAGGCGCCTGTACTCCCAGCTACTCGGGAGGCTGAGGCAGGAGAATGGCATGAACCCGGGAGGCAGAGCTTGCAGTGAGCCCAGATCGCGCCACTGCACTCCAGCCTGGGCGACGGAGTGAGAACCCGTCTTAAAAAAGAGAGAGAGCGAGAGAGCACAATTTTTCCAGCTTTTTTATTTTGTCATTTTTTAAAATAAACTGTTGGGAAAGCAAGAAAGAATGGAAGAGCTGAATTGGAAGTCGACAGTATAGACATGTGCCTTTTATGGAATTTTAGTAAGAGGGAAGAATTAGAATTGTGAATAAGACAGAAGGGAATTGTATAATTTCTTGCTCTTTATGTAAAAAAATAAAAATAAAAAATAAAAAAAACCTCTAGTCTGGGCCCAGTGGCTCACACCAGTAATCCCAACACTTTGGGAGGCCGATGGGGGTGGATCACTTGAGGCCAGTAGTTTGGGAAAAGCCTGGCCAACGTGGAGAAACCCCGTCTCTACAAAAAATACAAAAATTAGCTGGGTGTGGTGGTGTACACCTGTAATGCCAGTTACTCGGGAGGCTGAGGCAGGAGAATCATTTGAACCCAGGAGATGGAGTTTGCAGTGAGCCGAGATCATGCTACTGCACTCCAGCTTGTGTGGCAAAGTGAGATCCTGTCTCAAAAAAACAAAAACAAAAAACCAAGCAGGTTATTTACATACACATCTATAACTTCAACTACATATTAACATTTGCAAACACTTGGAAAACATTCTACCTCAGAAGTGGCTTTTGTTTTATGGTGTCCCCATAACTTTTTTCCTTTCATTTAAAAATATTCCACCATGGTAATAAAGACAGAGTGGTACTGGCAAAAGTAAAGAAATATAGATCAATGGAACATAATAGACAGCTAATAAATAGACCCACATAATATATAAGTAACTGGTATATGACAAAGGGGCAAAGGCAATACGGTGAAGAAAAATCTTTTCAACAAGTGGTGATGGACCAATTGGACATCTACATGAAAAAAAATGGATCTAGAAACAGACCTTACACCCTTCACAAAAATGAACTCAAAATGGGTTATAGATTTAAATGTAAAACACAAAACTAGAAGATGATGGGCAAAAAGCTGTATGGCCTCGTTTATGGCTATGATGTTTCAGATAAAACACCAAGTGCATAACCTGTTAAAAAAAAAAAAAAAGCTGGACTTCATTCAAATTAAAAACTTCTATGTTGTGAAAGACACTGTCTGGAGAATAGGAAGAAAAGCCAGAGACTAGGGGAACGTATTTGCACAAGACATGACTGATAAAGGACTGTTCTCCAGAATATACAAAGAAATCTTAGAAGTCAACAATAAGAAAATAAACAACCTGATTTTTTAAATAAGCAAAAGGCCTAAACATATATATCACCAAAGAAAATATATAGAAGGCAAATAAGCATCTGAAAAGATGCTCCACATCATGCATCATTAGGCAAATACAAACGACAATGGGGCAGGATACCACTACTTGCCTGTTAGCGTGGCCAAAATCCAAAACATGGACAACACCAATGCTGGGAAGGATGTGGAGCCGTAAAAATTCTCATTTGTTGCTGGTAGAAATGCAAAATGGTACACACTTTGGAAGACACTTTAGCAGTTTCTTACAAAACTAAACTTAGTCCTATGACACAGGAATCCTGCTCTTCAGTATGTACCCAAGTGAGCTGAAAAATTATGTCCACACAAAAACCTGCACAATGATCTTTGTAGCAGCTTTATTCATCATTGTCAAAACAGGGAAGCAACCAAGATATCCTTTGGTAGGTGAGTGGATCAGTAAACTGGTACATCCAGACAACGGAATACTATTCAGTGCCAAAAAGAAATGAGCTATCAAGCCATTAATAGGCATGGAGGAAACAGAAATCCGTATTGCTGAGTGAAAGAAGCTGATTGGAAAAGGTATGGTTCCAACTATGTGGCATTCTAGGAAAAAAAAAAAAAAAAACACTATGAGGACAGTAAAAACGTCAGTGGTTGCCAGGGGATAGAGGGGAGGGAGGAATGATTAAATAGAACATAAAGTTTTCAGTACATTGAAACTATTCTATATGATACACAATGGTGGATATATGTCATTAGACATTTTCAAGGCCGATAAAATATACAACACTAGTATGCCGAGAACCAAGCCAGGTCCAGCCGCATTTTCTCCAGGCCCAATAATGAGAAGCAGACAAACTAGGAAAGAAGGGAATTTATTGCTGTAACCGGATACAGGCAGAAGGCTGGAGATAATTCCACCAGACCAACTCAAAGTGTTACAATTTTCTTAGTGCTTATATAGGTTGGGGTTATGTGCCTACCTGTAGTATAGCATTCGCCTGTCTATAGGTAACTAATTTTGCTTTAACTAGAAGGTCAAAGGCCAAAAAATGGTTGCTAAGTCGGATTAAGCTGTGAGGCCCAGTACCTTCAAGGCCTGTCTACTGTGGTACCGGAGTGATTATTTCTAATTCATCTTCTTTACAGCTTGGTCCGGAGAGCTGCCTTAGACTCCACAATGAATCTATTCAAACAGCTGCCTCTGTTACCTTGACTCGTCTCAGATTTTGTCCACCCGAGAAGGGTCCTGGCACTGTGAATATAAGACTCTCTATTATTTTGGCTTGCTCCTGGTTAGGGAGAAGCCCATTCAAGGCTCCTACTGACTAAATATTTTATTTGTAGCTTTGATGTCTGGGCACTGATTTCCTAGGTTTAACTATTTGCTCAACATTAAGGCAGTGCTGTGGAAATTTGTGTGTGTAACTGAAGTGCTATGCAGGCCTGTGTGTGTGATTGTCAGGGAGAATTGGCCTGGCACACTAGGAGTGAACACGGGGGTGTAAACTATGGACTTGGGGTGATAATGATGGACTTGGGGTGATCATGACTGTCAGCGTAGGTTCACCGTTTGCAACAAATGTACCACTGTGGTGCAGCATGTTGATCGTGAGGGAGGCTGGGCCTGCCCGTGGAGGGGGTTCTGGGAGTATACGGGGACTCTATACTTTCTGCTCCATTTTGCTGTGAACGTAACACTGCTCCAAAAATAAAATATATTTAAAAGGGCAAAAATTATAAAATTAGGGCAGATATAAGCTTGAGGAATAAAATAAGAACTAGTTGTAAGACTCACAGCAAACTAGTAGAAATCACTAAATGCCACTTGTACCTTTTTTTTTTTTTTGAGATGGAGTCTTGCTCTGTCGCCCAGGCTGGAGTGCAAGGCATGATCTTGGCTCACTGCAACCTCTACCTCCTGAGTTCAAGCAATTCTCCTGCCTCAACCTCCTGAGTAGCTGGGATTACGGATGCCTGCCACTATACCTGGCTAATTTTTTGTATTTTTAGTAGAGACAGGGTTTCGCCATGTTGGCTAAGCTAGTCTTGAACTCCTGACCTCAAGTGATCTGCCTGCCTTGGCCTCCCAAAGTGCTGGGATTATAGGCATGAGCCACCATGTCCCACCAACTTGTTCTATTTTAATAAAAGATTTTCTATATTTTCATGAAAAATCTTTCTTTAAATCCTCATTCCCAGTAAATACATTTTTATTTTTGCTTGCCCACTAAATATTAAAAATTGGGAAGTTTTAAAGAATAATATTGAAAATATTTTCTGTATCTTTTTGTTTGCCTAAATGTCTGTGGTCAGGATCTTTGTTGCAGTTAAACCTATTTAACTTCTTCCTCAGTGACTAAATGTAAGAATAAAAACATCCTCACTATTCTGTGACCCAATAAGCCTGTGAATGTTGTGTCATTTTAATGGGCCAAATATTTGGAATAAAATCTTGTGATTGTAGAAATGAGATACAGATTTGATGGCAAAGAGGTTGCTTGACAACAAACGACATGAACTTTTATGTAAAAATGTGGACATACACAAATTTACTGCATACTAAGTTTATCTTTGAGAAGGCTGATTCATAGACTCATAAGTGATGCAATTGTGGTGAAGAATGAAACATTCTACCGAGGTCACAGTATTGCTAATGGCAGCCTTCTGGTAACCTGTGATACCCCGGTCCCCTCGGCTAAATTCATCTTGTCCATTCTTAATGATAGGAAACACTAGGATTTATTTTACTTTGTGTTAAAGCATGTGTGCCTTTCTAAAAGGCCTCTTTTAGAAAAGTCTTCGCCCTGCCTGAAGGTATTAACTATAGCAGACCTCCAGGGATAAGAAACACTTGCTCAGCTCTAATTATTTTATCAGATGTCAGCCTCACTGCCTAAATGCCTAAATTCTAAAGCAAGTCAGTTGCCTTTCAATCAACAAGACAGAACCATCTACACGTCACAGATCCCCATTAGAAAAACCTATGGAGACAATTTCTTCTCCAGAAGGATCAGAACAGGCTAGTCATTTATTTCCTGAGATTCTCTTTCACCTTTTTTTCATTCTGATCATAAGAAAAAGATACGCACGTGCTATATTACATTAATTCTTCCAGTGTAGCAGTGTGTTGTCAGAACTATAATTAAATATTTTACCTGGTGATCCCAGCACTTTGGGAGGCCAAGGCAAGAGGATCACTTGAGGTCAGGAGTTCAAGAGCAGCCTGGGCAATATAGTGAGACCTCATCTCTATTTATTTATTTTTTTTAAATGTACTTTGCCTTGTATCTGGAGAAGTGTGTGAAATAATGTTACCTTAGACATTTTGCTTCATTTCTTGTTAATATATCAAGAGAGTTTATTATGAACTTCTATCCTGCCACGTGAGAAATTCTTCTGAGTTCAGAACTAGGACATATTGGCCATTTCTAGTAATTTAGCATTCTATATCAAACGATAATTACTGAGCTCAGCACCGTTGTCTTTTCACTCTGGCTGCCAGGAAGCTAAGTGATTTTTATGGCCATAACTTCATCAGCCTTCTCCGCTTCCCATCTCTTGTCATTTTGCCCTTGTTTTCATTTTACAAAAATTCACTTTATCTCTCCAACATGATAAAACACTTTACAAACTTGAAGGCAATAAATCCCAGGCATGTTTGCTGAGTAGTTATGATGTGGTCATCCATGGCACTGAATGAGAACAAAAGTCAGATTCAAGATCCTGATGGAGGCTCTTGGAGACTCACAGCAAGTCAGACATCCAAGCTACAATTGTCAGAAAATGAAGTACATAGTGTGTCAGAAAATGAAGTACATAGTGTAACAGAAATAGATACAAGTTGCAGTGGGAATAGAGATGGACAATATCTGTGTTTTGTTAGAGGAGCACTAGAAGACTCCACAAGAATGTGAACTCTTAACCTGGGTCTGGAAGGATGAGTAAGACATTGAGAGCAAGTATGTTTGTAATGTACAAGCAATCGTGAATCCCAGGATACAAATGCAAGATATATAAAACTTAGTATCATTTTTCTGTAACCAAATGTATCTCATTTGACCCCGGTACTGTGGTTTAATCTGAGTAAGTTGGTCTCTATCCTATGAGCCCATGAAATGTTCATTTGATTTAGGGAGTTCAAGAAAATAGTGGTTCTGATTCATTTAATATTCTAAATACAGTGTTTTCTGCCTGGATGTTGACTTTTGAAGCTCAGATATTAAGTATTTGATTCTTTTAATTATCTTTGTATTTTTGATGTACCATCCCTTCCCAGAGGTAATAACAGGAAGATAAAATGCTGACAGAAAAAGGGGAAACCAGGTATTATTGTGCCCAGCATTGAGTGCCATAATAAAACAACATCCCTTAGTTGAGAGAGGCCTCAGTGGCAAGGGACCTTAGATATTATCTCTGTCAAGTTCCTTCACCCTCATTTTATGGAGTAGAAAATTGATGCTAAGAAAGGCAGAGTGATGCTCTCAACATTATCCTGGTCAGTTGGAATTATGGGCTGCACTTTTTTTTTTTTTTTTTTTTTTTCTGTTGCCCAGGCTGGAGTGCAGTGGTACGATCTCGACTCACTGCAACCTCTGCCTTCTGGGTTCAAGCGATTCTCCTGCCTCAGCCTTCACAGTAGCTGGGACTACAGGCACGTGACACCATGCCCGGCTATGTTTTTGTATTTTTAGTAGAGACGGGGTTTCACCATATTTGTCAGGCTGGTCTTGAACTCCTGACCTCGTGATCTGCCTGCCTTGGCCTCCCAGAATGCTGGGATTATAGGTGTGAACCATCGCACCCGGCCTGTGGACTGCACTTTTAACCCCAGCCTCAGCAGTATTCCAGATCTCTTCAATATTTCTTTAATCTGGGGCACTAAAAAGAATTGCCAAAGAAGTTTGTTACAACATATCAATGATGCATATTTCAGGGCTTTACTGTCAGAGATTCAAATACAGAATGCATTTTTACCAAACACGTCAGGTGAGACTAATGCAAAGGTCCTGCCCTTTCAAGTACACAGAGTTAAAGTCTGAACTCCATAAGAGCAGAAGCCGATTTTTGTTAATCTTTTTATCCTCAGTGCCTACCTAGCACATATTGTATAGAAAATGTGTAATGTTGAATGCATGCAAACTATATTTCTAAAAATACACACCACCTTCATTTGTTGTTTGTTTCCAGCAAAGCACTGGCAAATTTGTCCTTTACTGGAATATTTTGAATTGTTACCTTTGAATTGTTATGTTTCTGCATTTCTTTATAGATCAAGCTTTTCAATACAAAGTCCAGATCAAGCTTTTCAACACAAAAAGCCATCAGCCTTAACAAAATCCCAGGAAGCAGAATTCGAGCAGTGAAAGATAATGTTTTGTTTAAGTTGTCAGTGTTCGCCCTTCAAAAATGTAAGATATAATTCCAAATCAAAATCCAAGTTGCTTTTTTTTGGTATTTTGTGATTTATTATAGCATTACCTTTAATTGTGAGGAAAATATATTGAAGGTTTTTTTCTCATTAAATATGTAACTATTAAATATTTAGATCTACAAAATGAATTTCTCTATATTTTATGAACAAAATATCCTAGAAAAGACTTTTTAAATAATGAAGATTAGTGAGGATAATTATTTCAGATAGAAAAATTACCAATGGCTTCCAAGACCTAATCTACTCAATAAAATAAGTTATGATACCTTAAAATAACAACTGGGGAAAATAGACATAAGTTAAAAAAAATCCACGAGGAAAGAAGTCTAGTATTCTGAGGTCAGGACTTTTTCAACTTTATCACAAAATTCACAGGGTGGGAAAATAGTATTTCCACATTTTATAAAGGTTTCGAGGAAGCCTCAGTATAATCAACCCCTAACATATTATCTTCTAGATAGCCAAGTTCTGTAGCTCACAACACATGGCCCCTGCCTTCCAACTTTAATTAACATAATCTGGTTATCTTGTTCTGTAAAAATTACAAAAGTCCATTTCAGTGGGGTAATTGCAGGTGAGTGATATCCAAGACTGAGAAAATGTAGATTATTAGATTTAGCAAAATGTTATAGCATGATTCATATTTGTTGATTGTGAAAATGCTTTTGGGAGATTGAATTAGCAGAAAGAAGACCTTTTACAAGGCTCAGAGAAAATAATCTCAGGAGTGTAACATTGGAATGAATTAACATTGGAATGAATTTGTGGATCTAAATGAGCATGTCTAAAAATTAATATAACAAAAGAAGAGTGGTACATAAAAGTAGAAAGTCAACAAACAAGCCAGATTGATTTTGACATTTGACAAGCAACTATTATAGTGAAAGTTTTAATCACGAAAATACAAGCTGACTGTGTTTTTAGTGATTAATTCTGGCTAGAGTATAACAAGTATCCAGATATTCAGACAAAAGCAAAAATGCTAATTTGCCTGAAACATATTTTTTCTGTGTAATTTGAATCATTGTTTTCCTATATTACTAAACTTTCTCCAGATGGTTCATAATTTTGCTTTTAGAGTAATTGTTTTATTTTTAAACTCCCACCTTATCTTTTCGCATAAAACAATACTCATGACCAGAGCCCAGAACATAATACTAAAATCACATTTCTTCGAAGTATTCTACTTTAAGGGCACATCTTCAATTCAATTGAAACTAAGTCTTAATGGAATGATTCTCAAATTATTTAAAGTGAATTACTGGTGGCAGCATTGGTGTTGAGAGAAAGACCATTGGAACAGGCATGCATTACAACCAAAAGCCCTATTCCTCCTACCATAATGGACCCTCTATTTGGGGCAATGTAACTTAGATGAAAGAAAACCTCCTCAAGGTTTTTGCCGTAACTACATTGGTACAAGAAGATTCTGGTAAAATGTTAGGACTTCACCATCCAGCCCCTTGGTTACTGACAAAGTTTGAATATGTGTTGCCTCCAGCTCTCATGCTGAAATGTGATTCCTAATGTTAGAGGTAGGACCTGGTGGGAGGTGATTGGATCATGGAGATGGATCCCTCAGGAATGGCTTTGCACCATCCCCTTGGTGATAAGTCAGTTCTTGCCTAGTTAGTTCACATGAAATCTAATTGTTCAAAAGTCTGGTACCTCCCCTCAATCCCTCTTTCTTGCTGTCACTATGTGACTCACGTGTTCTCTTTCACCTTCTGCCATGGTTGTAAGCTTCCTGAAGCCCTCACCAGAAGTCAAGCAGATATTGGTGCCTTGCTTGTACAACCTGCAGAACCATGAGCCAATTAAACCTCTTTTCTTTTTAAATTACCCAGTCTCGGGTATTTCTTTATAGTAACACAAAAACAGCCTAACACAGTCACCTACTCCAGATGTCCAGATGCCATTCTGGACAGTGAACAAAGTCACCGGGATAGGGTGTTAACTTTGTTCTTTCACAGCACATTGCAGCTTTCTTTGTGCAAAACAATATGGAAAAGGAATGGGAGGTAAGATATGCTGTACTGAAAAGATAGCACAATATGTCAGTGGACAAGAACCATTTTACAATAAAACTAATTTTATATATTTTTCAAAAGTATATTTGTTCATTTAATAAAGTGATGGGTATTAAAGGTAAATAATGGGGGAGGGGACAAAAATTCTTCAGTCTCAGTAGACAATATTAGAAGATTTTCTTTCTCACTCATAGAACTACAAAGAGGTGATTTGTGGTGTGATTTTCTCAACTTCGTCCCTACGCATATTATCTCTGTAAGATGAATCTTTTCTAAGACATGGATTGCCCTTTTATGCTGACTGCATGCGTGTGTATGCATAAAATGCCACATTTCCAATTAGGATGTGTATACTCAGAAGGATGACATATCAGGGCTGTCAGGCTAAAAGCCCTACAGCTCAGGAGAATTTTCCATATCACTCTGTGGACCTGCCAAGATTATGGGACTTACCTATTTGTTTTCTTCCTCCTCTTTTCTTACCTTTCATACCAAAGTCAACCTCTCTCTCAAACTATGGATATTGTTATTTTGGATAGCTCTAGAAATAAAGTGAATTTGGTGATCTCTTTTACTAAAATTTAAATAATGTTTTCTCTTATCCCAGTAAGATGCACTCCCCATTTTTCCCAACATCAGTTAGTTTCCAACAATTTAGCTTTTCATCTTCATATAGAAAAATGTGCTAACATACTATTGAAAAGATTGCTTTCTATGGAAGAAACTACAAGGAGAAATTTGCGTTTGAAGTTTAGCCCTTGATAATGTCTTCTTTGGACATCTTAAATATTTTGCAGGTGGAAATGTTGCAATACATGTTAGTGGTACACCCATTTAGTTAAATGACATCTAACAGGATAATGATGTAAGATCTTCAGAAAGACATTTCAAGTCCTTGAAATAGAAATGCAGTGTTCAGACATATACAGTATTTTTCTGAAAGTTTTAAAATCCTTATATTGTTGACAAACAGGGAAAAAGAAATAGGATGGATGTGGAAATATTTGTATCAAGTTAGACTGTCAGGTAGAAATATAACTGATTTGAGTGTACTTTCAAACAGCTATATCAGTATTCAAATGCATAATTTAGATTTTCACTAGGTTCAACTTAGTTGTGCATTAAATTATAAGGTATGAGACCAGATGTGTGAAGTGTGTAAGCTACGTGGCCAAGGTAGAGAGTTTGTGTGCTGTTTTCTGAAAGCCTCGGTGATTCAAGCATCATAGATATGGATGCCTCCAATTTTATCTGCAAGTATCACTCACATTTTTATTACTCTGAGAGAGTTAGATAAGATCTGAGAGACTTAGATAAGAACTTGAGGAGACACAGTAGACATTTCGGTCTGTTTTTTCTGCTATTCTCATAGTAATTACCATATTTTTTCCAGATTGAGCAATCAATAATGCATTCTAATGCTTTCCATTTGGTTCTCTGCAACATTGGTGTTCATGTCCTCATCTTGCCATTAAGGTTTCTTTTCTCTAGTTTTCTAATCAGACCAAGATGATCTTCTTAAAAGGAAAGAGGCAGTAACTAGCTAATTGACAAAGCACATTTGCTCTCCTTCAAAGCATGTTGCAAAGAACAAATCAGCCCATAGCACTTAGTCCTTCTGATGATTTTGAGGGAGAAGGGATTTTATTATTCACAGTGGAAAAAATTAGACTATCAACAAGAAGGGCATTTTTTTCCTAGCCTTATTTACTCAGTGTGAATGTGAGCTTACATTTAAGAATGCCTATTTTGTTTATCTGTTAAATTCTGACACCACCATTTTAATGCCATAATGGTTAGCTATTAAAGGCTTTAATTTTATTAAAAGATTAATGAAATAGATTTGTTAACTCATAGCAGGTTTTTTTCTTTGTATAATAGATTCCTGCTTTGAGAGATATTTATGCTCTCTTGCTAAATTAATGGAAACACAGAAAAGATTAAATGACTTTTTGAGGATCACATCAAAATTGAGTGGCTCAGTTCAAATCAGAAATCTAGATTACAGCCCTTTAAGCTTCAGGCCATGTAGTCTCTTATGTTCATAAAATAATAGTTCGCATGGTAAAGGAGAGACAGTGCGATTTATCTTCACTGTTAGTCAATGCCCTCAACTCACTCTATTCATTCCTCCTTGTTTTGTTGTTTGATTACTACAGAAAGATGTGTAAGTCCAGGTAAGACTTCAGTTGACCTCAATAAAAATGTGTAATGCAGTATTAGATTCTAATATAAAATTTAGTTCTTGAATATAAATTAGGAAAATGTATATTCAAGAGATAGAAGGTTTTTAAATTCTCAATACAAGAGAAAATAAATTACTTTGACAAAATGATCAGGGAAAATTTCAACGTTTTCATGTACTTAGAAATGACATCCAGGTGTGTTAATCTAATCCATTTTGAAAGAACAATCAGCATTATTCAAGTTTTATAAAATACACAAATGAGAACTGGTTATTGCCCTCAACGAACTTACAGTCATTTAGGGAGGATAGAACAAGTCCCTGCAAACAAAAACTAATAGTGCAAGACTAGGCATGATTAAGTACTAATTTCTGTTTTATGGGCTGACTCTGCTTTCAATGAGAAATCAGAAGAGATGGAAGAATAACTGCTGCTGAGAGTAATTGGGAATGTTTCTTAAATAAGTTCAAAGTTAAACTAGATCTCAGTGGTTGGGAAACAATTTGAGGGAAGGAGGAGAGACGTTGTAGGTGGGGTATGCAGGACTAAGCATAGGCTGTTTCTGAGGTAGTACAAGATAGCTATGAGCTAGTGAGCAAAATGAAGTCTACATGCTCATTTGGTTATCAATTCAGCAAATATTTACAGAAATCCTACTATGCTAGATACAGCACAGAAAGAAAGGAAAGAAAGAGAGAAAGACAAAATTCCTATTTTATATACTGCCCCAGCAGGAAGCACATGGCATACCTAAACAGAGTAAGAGGAGAGTATAATAATAAAAAGGTTTATTTACAAAGATGGTAGTGGGTTTTAGGGAAACCAGCAAAGGATAGTATAATGCTGTATGGCTAGCAATAGTGGAAAGCAGTTAATATTTCTAGATTTGAAGGGACAGTGGGCGGGAGAAGTTACTGAAACTCACAGGGAGTAGATGCAGGAAAAGAGCTGCCTCACAAGAGATGAAGCCTTCAGCAGAAAGTCACAGTCAACTTGTAGTAACCAGCCAGGAGGAAATCTGGTGAATAAATAGGCCCCTGCCGCAGTCTCTTAATTTCCTGTTAATGTTTGCCACTAGCTAACTCCAACTAGAAGACAACAGGGCCAGTTTGATACAGTCACTGCAGGTCAGTGCTGGGGCATAGCATACAGTGAAGAGCTGCACAGTGTGTGTATGTCAGGGATCCAGCAGAGAAACAAGCAGTAGGATGGTGACACACACACAGATTTATATAAACATACATAATTGATATTCATATGTAATTTAAGTGTATTTATATAAGTATAAATTAATATAGATACAATTTATTTATAATAAACTTACAGACTGGAAACTCTGGAGGAGAATCTGATGCTGAAGTCCCCATGTAGAATTTCTTCCTCCTCAAGGAAACCCCAGTTTTGTTCTTAAGAACTTGCAGCAGATTAGATGAGGCCTGCACAGATTATCAAGAATAGTCTCTGTTACTTAAAGTGAATTAAATATAGACGTTAACAAGATCTTTAAAAAAATCTTCATAGTAATACATAGACTCATGTTTAATTAAAAAACTGCTTGCCATAGCCTAGCCAAGTTGACTCATAGAAGTAGTCATTGCTGTAGGACCAACAGGTCCATACGCCCACTGCTCAGGAACAGACCAACACCCTCAGACAGCAGGGGTGCATCAGAGGTAGAGTTGAATGATCACAGGAGTCAACCAAGGAGATGGGAGGAGACCCTCAAATCCATCTCCCAGAGGGGCTGGGGTAATCATAGAGGCCGAAAGTCTGGTAAATTGAGGTCATTGGTTGGGGAAAGAGGGATGAAATCATCAGGATGTGGAAACTTCATTCTTTAGTGAGTCAGATTCTCATGGCGTCCTTCAGACCAGCTGACGTCAGTAGTTTCACTGGTACACAGGTCTTGAAAGAATATCTCAAATGGAAAACTTCATAATTTATAACATTCAAGTTGTCACCTGCAAAACAGTTATGGAGAACTCTAATCTTTTAACAGGGCTACATGACTCCGAGGCAATAGAATCAAACAGCTATGAGGACCAAACAGCTAGGAGGACGCAGGTCAGAGAGCCAGCTGCCTAAAGATCAATGCTGAGTGTGCTGCAAGCTTGGCTTATTTTCTTTTCTCCCCTCCCTCCCTCCTGATCAATTTTATAAAGTTTATAAGGATGGTTTCACAGTCACAGTCTCTATTCTTACAGAGCTTATATTTTTTATAAGAGAATACAGAAAAATTTAAAAATTATATATACCCTTCAGTTGATGATAACTGCTAAGAAGGATAAAGCAGAACATATTGATCAGGAGGGAGGAGAGATGCTGTTTTAGACAGGATGGTCATGGACATACGTAATCAGCTGATATTTGTGCTGAGACCTGAATAAAACTAGAAAGTAAGTCGCAAGGATGTCAGGAAATTATTCCAGGAAGATGGCCACAGCAAAGGCTTGGGCTTGCTCTGTTCAAGGATGAGCAAGGAGGCCGGTTGCTGGAGCCAAAGCAGCATGCAAACAGTAAGAAAATGAGATCTGATGATAACGTGAGGTCAGATGAGGACCTTTCAAGCAAGTTAAGGATCTTGGATTATATTTTGAGGGATATAGAAAGCAGTTAAACCATTTCAAGATGAAAAGTAATTTGACCTTTTTATTTTTTTATGAACTTCTTTGGTCTTTGGGTAGAGAAAAGACCATGGACATCAGGAGTTGAAGCAGGAAACATGTGGGGTGCTTTATTCTCAGTCCAGGACTGGATGAGCGTTGTGGCGATAAAAACCATAATATACTCTGAAAGTAAAGTCAACATGATCTGCTTCCTAGAGATAACGCATGTAAGAAAGAGAGAAGTCAAAATTGGCTTGATATTTGGCCTTAGCAACTAAATTAGTAAAATTACCATTTGCTGAGATACAAAAGACTAGAAAGGGGCAGGTTTGGGGTTGGGAGAATGAAGATTCAGGAGTTCTAATTGGAAATGGTCAGTGTCTATTGGACATCCAGTTGGAAATGTTGAATACACTGTTTGTGTCTGGAGTTCAGGAGAGAGGTCAGGGCTATAGATGTAAGTTTAATAGTTACTGACATAAATATATTGGGAGGAAAGGGAAAGAAAAACCAATAGGTTAAAGAGGTGATTTATGAAAGATTAGTGGCCCTTAGCAGTGAGGCGGAATAGCATAGACTTCAGGGTTTCTTACATTAGCAGTTGACACATTTGCCTCACTTACTACACTGTGAGCTCCTAAAGAGAAGAAATGGTGCCTTATTCATTTTGGACACTTAGCACACAGCTAAGTAGCTAGTACATCATGGCCTATTGGTAACTATTTATTGAATGAATGAATGAATGAATGAGTTAACTAATTGAAAGGAATTGTGATGTTAAGAACTAGAGCAGAAGCTAGAAAGCAGCTACACTCATATCACAGAAAGTTTTTAAAATGTATGGAAATCCTTGACAAGTAGAAAATAATATATAGGTTACTTGTTGCTAAACGTTATATGAGATGTGAAAATAAAAGGATACTATCGTCCTCAAGGAACAAACAACAGGCATTGAATAAAAAAGAAAATGAATGAATGAAAAAAATATAATTAATGGTATCATAATTTAAAGGTGCATGTGATTAGTTCCAGCTAAAGTAATCATGGGCCACTCTATAAAAGAGGTAAGATTGGAATGGGAACTTCAAGAATAATTCATCTTTTGTAACATATAATTGAAGAACCACATTTTAGACAATCAAAACATGAAGGTGTAGTAAGTATTCTTTTTTTTTTTTTTTTTTTTT
>NW_012105487.1:1328568-1375892 GCF_000951045.1 Mandrillus leucophaeus | reverse complement strand
CCTCCCAAGTAGCTGGGACTACAGGCGCCCGCCACCTCGCCCGGCTAGTTTTTTGTATTTTTTAGTAGAGACGGGGTTTCACCGTGTTAGCCAGGCTAGTCTCAAACTCCTGACCTGGTGATCCACCCGTCTCGGCCTCCCAAAGTGCTGGGATTACAGGCTTGAGCCACCGCGCCCAGCCAAAGGTGTAGTAAGTATTCTAACATAACATGGCTAGTATACAGGAAATAAATCAGAAAGTATAATAGTAGAAATAAGACTGGCCTTGAATACCGAGGTAAACATATGAATGATATTTAATGGGTAATATTAATATTATTTAGAAGACTTTTTTGTAAGTAATAGAAAATCCAACTGAAGCTTAAACACTGAGGAATGTATTAGTACCTGGAGGTCCAACTATCAGATGGACTATGGGGATGACAATGCTGCGTGAAGCTCCATCCTGGCTCCTTGCTATATCCTGGCTCTATCCTCATACTGGACGTTAAAGAGCTTCTGCTGTTGCAGATTTCACAACCACAGAGTCCAGCATGCAGGGCAAAGGAAATGGTCTCCCTGTATGCAACTGTTTTTTTTTTTTTTCTTTTTTGAAACGGGGTCTCACTCTGTTACCCAAGCTGAAGTGCACGATCTCAGCTCACTGCAACCTCTGCCTCCTGGGTTCAAGCAATTCTCCTGCCTCAGCCTCCTGAGTGGCTGGGACTACAGGCGCACACTGCCACACCCAGTTAATTTTTTGTATTTTAGTAGAGATAGTGTTTCACCATGTTGCCCAGGCTCGTCGTGAACTCCTGACCTCAGGCAATCTGCCTGCCTTGGCTTCCCAAAGTGTGTATGTCACTCTTAAGACTCAGGAATCAATTCCAAGTGCCTCCAGGGAACTCCCACTCACATCTCACTTGCTCAAATTAATTCACCTGAGACTTTTCTTTCCACAACTAACTCTTCCTATCAGATCAATGTCCTTATTGACTCAGATCTAGATTCCTGAAGCAATCACTGGAAAGGAGGATGAGACAACTGTGATCAAGTTAGACACTTCAGGGCTGTCCCAGGAGTGGGAGGTGGCACTCAATCACTCAGATGTCACACTTGGGGGAGGGGTAGTGGGGCTGGAAGGCGAGGGAGTGAGATAGACATTGAGTAAGCAACTTCAGGGTCCACCCACTATAGGAACTCCAGAGGAGTCACATGAATAGGTAATTCCATAGAATACTAATTTGATGGCAATACAATGACTTCATGATTTGCAAATAAATAAAATAAAAACTCATAAAATATCTTTAGAATAACACTTTGAGTGAATGTCTTTATTATCTAAATGTTGTTTATAAATCAATAATTTTAAAAAACATCAAGAGAAAAGTAGCCTAGAAACTTAAAAACAAATACATATTATAAATACAAATGTTCTATTTACACGAAAAAATGTTCTATCTTACTAGTATTCTAAAACTGTGAACTAAAACATTAAAAAGTATAGATTTTTCTCTTAAATTTTTTAAAAATAATACCTATTGAGTCGTGGTAGTTAGAGGAGAAAGTATTGTAACACTTCTGAAAAGAAATTTAGCATAATGCTTTAGGAGCCTTATAATGGTCAATGGTCCTATAATTACACCTCCAGGAACGTATCTTAAGAAGATAATAAGCAATACAATGAAAGATCTATGTATAAAGACTTTCATAGCAGTGTTTGATATGGTTTGGCTTCATCCTCACCCAAAATCTCACCTTGAATTGTGTCCCCATAATTCCCATAATCCCCACACGTCAAGTGACAGGCCAGGTGGAGGTAATTGAATCATAGGGTAGGTTTCCCCCATGCTGTTCTCATGATAGTGAGTGAGTTCTCATGAGATCCAATGGTTTTATAAGTGTGTGGTAGGTCCTTCTGCATTCCTTCTCCTTCCTGATGGTTTGCGAAGAAGGTGCTTGCTTCCCCTTTGCCTTCTGCCATGATTGTAAGTTTCCTGAGGCCTCCCCAGCCGTGGTGAACTGTGAGTCAATTAAACCTCTTTTCTTTATAAATTACCCAGTCTCAAGCAGTTCTTTATAGCAGTATGAAAATGGACTAATACAGTTTTCTACATAGTAGATAAAGTCTGAAAAGACAATTAACAGCCAACAACAGGGACATCCTCAAATAAGGATTGATTCATACAATGGAAAACTATGCAACCTGAAAATAATTTTGATAATAGAGAAAAATTTTCAATATAATTTTTTTTAAACATAGAAACTCACATACTTTTTTCTAAAAAGTTAATGAACAATTTTTTGAAGGGAAGAGGGATTTTTTAAAATAATGGCCCTTTTGAAAGTTCCACTTACAGAGATCCTTCACCTCCCTGGTCAGCTGTATTCCTATTTTTTTTTTTTTTTCTGAGACAAAGTTTCGCTCTTGTTGCCCAGGCTGGAGTGCAATGGCACGATCTCGGCTCACCACAACCTCCGTCTCCCAGGTTCAAGCAATTCTCCTGCCTCAGCCTCCCAAGTAGCTGGGATTACAGGTTTGCACCACCATGCCTGGCTAATTTTGTATTTTTAGTAGAGACAGGGTTTCTCCATGTTGAGGCTGGTCTCGAACTCCTGACCTCAGGAGATCCACCCACCTCGGCCTCCCAAAGCACTGGGATTACAGGCGTGAGCCCCCGCGCCCAGCCTATTCCTAAGTATTTTAATTATTTGTGTAGTTATTCTGAGTGGGATTGGATTATTGATTTGGCTGTCAACTTGGATGTTGTTACTGTATAAAATGTTACTGATTTTTGTACATTGATTTTGTGTTCTGAAACTTTGTTGAAGTTGTCTAACAGATCCAGGAGCTTTTGGGCAGACTGTGGTATAAAATCTTATTGTTTGTGAAGAGAGATAGTTTGACTTTGTCTTTTCTATTTGGATGGTTTTTATTTGTTTCTCTTGCCTGATTGCTCTGGCTAGGACTTCCTGTACTATGTTGAATAGGAATGATGAGAGTGTCTTGTTTCAAGAACTACAAAGCACTGCTCAAGGAAATCAGAGAAAACACAAACAAGTAGAAAATTATTCCATGCTCATGGATATGAATAATCAATATCATTAAAATGGCCATACTGCTCAAAGCAACTTATAGATGCAATGCTATTCCTATCAAATTACCAATGACTACCCAGGAAGATAACCTAGGAAATACCATTCTATGCATGGACCCTGGTGAAGTGTTCATGACAGATGCCAAAAGCAATTGCAACAAAACAAAAATTGACAAATAGGACTTAATTAAACTAAAAAGCTTTTGCACAGCAAAAGAAACTATCATCAGAGTGAACAGACAGCCTACAGAATGAGAGAAAATCTTTGCAAACTATGTATCTGACAAAGGTCTAATATATACAATCTATAAGGAACTTAAATTTGCAAGCAAAAAAATACTTACTAAAAAAGTTGGCAAAAGACGTAGACGATTTTCAAAAGAAGACATACACACAGCCAACAAGCATATGAAAAAATGCTCGTGATCACTAATAATTAGAGAAATGCAAATCAAAACAACAGTGAGATACCATCTTACACCAGTCAGAATGGCTATTACTGAAAAGTAAAAAAAATAACAGATGCTGGCGGGAGAAAAGGGAACACATATGCTGGTGGTGGGAATGTAAGTTAGCTCAACCACCGTGGAAAGCAGTTTGAAGACCTCTCAAAGAACTTAGAACAGAACTACCATTCAGTCCAGTAATCTCATTATTGGGTATATATCTGAGGAATATAGAACATTCTACCATAAAGACACATGCACACGTATGATTATCACAGCACTGCTTGCAATAGCGAAGACATGGAATCAACCTAAATTTCCGGCAACAGCAGACTGGATAAAGAACTATGGTACACGTACACCATGGAATACTATGCAGCCACATAACAAGAATAAGATTGTGCCCTCTGCAGCAACATGGATGGAGCTGGAGGTCATTATCCTAAGCCAACTAATGCAGGGAGAGAAAACCAAGTGTTACATGTTCTTACTTGTAAGTGGAAGCTAAACATTGAGTACGTAAGAACACAAGGGAAAAACAGGCACCAGGGTTTACTCTACAGTGGAGGATGGGAGGAGGGACAGGATCAAAAAACTACCTATTTGGTACTATGCTTATTACCTGGGTGATGAAGCAACCTGTACACCAAACCCACATGACGTATAACTTACCTATATAACAAACATGCACATGTACCCCTGCACCTAAAATAAAGGTATTTTTTTTAAAAGTTCCACATAATTTTAACATACTTTGAATAAGTGCCTGCCTAAAAAAGACAGTCTTTCATTTTGCTAAGATGAAAAACTGCATTATATTTGTGAGTGATCTTTGAATGTAATCACAATGCCAGCTTTTCTACCGTCTGTCCTAACTTTCTACATTACAGTGTTAAAATGCAAAAATAAACAAGGTGCAATGATGCACACCTAGAGTCTCAGCTACCTGAAAGGCTGAGGCAGGTGGATCACTTGAGCTCAGGAGTTTGAGACAATCCTAGGCAACATAGCAAGACCCATAGCTGAAGAAAAAAAAAAAAGTATTAGCTGGGTGTGGTGTCTCATGCAGTCCCAGCTACTCGGGAGGCTGAAGCAGGAGGATCAGGAAGATTGAGGCCAGAAGCTCAAGGCTGCAGTGAGCTATGATGACACCCCTGCACTCTAGGTTGGGGGACAGAGCGAGAGGTCATATCTCTAAAATAAATAGATAAATAATATAAGCAAATAAAAATCTCACTTGAATTATATCAATATTATTAATTTGAAAATATGGAGTCTACCATGAGTCCATCATTGTTCTTTGTAAGGGAATACTGAAGTATTAACAAATTTATTAAAATTTGTTTTATCATTTTGATGTTGGGCCCATAGTTGAATAATCAAAGTGGCCGTTTAAAATATTTTACAATGTTGATAATTGTTGAGGTTGGATGATGGGTACATGGGGACTGATTCCATTATTCCTTCTAATTTTGTGCATATTTTGAAATTTTCATGATAAAAATTGAAAAGTAAAATAATCTACATGAAACAGGTTAAAGCATGTTTAATTTACAATGATTGGTTTTCTAAAACTTACATTCTGAACTTTACTCCATACTGTATGTACAATTTTCCAGTTAACAGAGTTTGAAAACACAAATCTTTTCTTTAAACAAGGATGAACAGTAAAACAATATGTTCGCATAGGTATAAACTGTGCATTGTAAACACTGTTTACTATATTGTAAATGTTACCTTATAAAATGACATGTATCAAATTTTGTATTGGAAGGGACCTTGTTCTGATATAGAAAAGTTATATTTATAGATTCAATTTTAATAACCTAGTATTTTATTTTAGAATCAATAATTCTATCTTGATAAGCAAACTAATTCTACTGGGCACTTTTTTGTATTGTTTTATTGTTAAATGTATTTCCACTTGGACAAGCTGTTTGATTTTCTACATTTAATACACTTTAATCACCATTAAATAATGAAAGTGTTTTAGATTTATAAGAACCTTAGAAATCATCTAAACTATGAAATAATTATGGGCAAGTCCAATGACTTCATCATTATATCCCTAATTTTGAGCATTCAACAAAAAAGCATTGCACTGAATAGATTTAGTCTATTTTCCCATCAGGTGTGGGGCTTTTCCCATAACCTTCCTGACTGATGGATGTATTAGTCTCTATACAAATCCTTCCGGTAACAAGGTTCTCATTTTTCAGGTGTTTCTTAAATATCCTTGTGTTCGTTTTCTAAGGTTGCTATTACCAACTACCCAATCTGAATGGCTTAAAACAACAGAAATTTATTCTCTCACTGTTCTAGAGGCCAAAAGTCCAATATCAAAGTATTGATATTGGACACACTCCCTCTGCATAGGAGAGAATCTTTCCTTTTCCTAGCTTTGGTGGTTGGCTAGTCATTCTTCTGCATTCTTCGGCTCACAGCTGCAGCACTTCAATCTCTGCCTTCATGGTCACATGCCATCCTTCTCCTTATGTGTGTGTTTTTATGTGATATTTACCCCTCCTGCGTCTGTGTCGAAATTTCCTTCTACTTAAAAAGACACCAGTCATACTGAGTTAGAGCTCATCCTAATCACCAGCCTCATCTCAATTTGAGCTCAGCTGCAAAGACCTTATTTCCGATAAGAACACATTCCTAGATATTGAGAGTCAGGACTTTGTGTATCTTTTGAGGGACATAATTCACACCATAACACTACTATACAAGATAACGGGACACAGTTGTAGAAAGTGGAGGGTGTTCTTTGGACAATCCCTAAATTCTCTAGGACGAGGTTTTCTCATTTTTAAGGTAGTCAAATGAAATTGCATGATAATAAAAGATAGGAACACCTACTGTGGACTGATCATATGGTAGGCAAAAGTTCTGTCCACCGTGCAGTAATAACTCTGAGCCTCACAAAGCCTCCACTAGCTAGCAAGTCCAGCCCCATTTTATGGTTACATACTTGAGGCATAGAGAGGTAAAGCAGTTTTTCCAAGCTCACACAACTAGTAAACGAAGACATTGGGAAACATATTCAAGCAATCTATATTTCAACCCCATCTTGATTAGATTGGATAGTTCATCCTGAGTCTCAGATCCTTGCTTCAAACTTTCACCACTGTTCTTAGCTGTGCCTAAGCACTCACTGTTCCTTCCATGCGAAAGTCCTTCAAATATTTGAAGATGGTTATTATGGTCTAACTAGTCTTTTCTTCCTCAAGACAAACATTGTAAGTTCTTTCAATCATTTTTTACGTTGAATCACTTTCAAATCTTTCAATTTGAATAATCCTTAGTTCATTATGCAGAATACTGGAATTATAACTGCCTACATTACAGTGCTCCTAACTGAAGTTTATATATATATGGACAAAACCTCATGATTATCCAGAATTCACAAATGACATGATGTGAATTGAATAAATTCATTTTTATAGATTTCACATTAGTAGGGGTAGAGTTAATAAAGCTTCCTACACATTTTGATACTGCTATTCTACTTTGAATGCTAGGCAACTCTGAATATTTTGAAGGATTCATAGTAACTATTACTTCCCCATTTGTGATAAAAAGATCAAGTAAAATGGATGTGAAGGGCCTTAGGGATTGTTTCACATAAAATTGCAATGCCCCTTTTTATATCACATTTCCACTCCCAAGAGATTTCTGAAAGGATTTAGTCAAACATGAAACTTTTTGTTCTATTTGTAAGTAATGTATTTTTATTTCAGAATCAAATCTAATATGCTGCTTTCTATTTTTGGACCTTACAAATAGCACAAAAAGCTCTCAGATCTTCATTGGGGTCCATGTACATGTGTCTGCAATTGGATTAGATAAATTGGAACTTCATGAAAATGAGATAGAGTTAAAGTATTTCATGGTCTGGTTTCTTAATAAGAAATAATATAATTTTATCATGGTGCCCTGGTGCTAGACAAATTCTGAAGCCAACTGTAGGCTTTTATCAAAAATTAAACTTTGACGTAGAGCCAAGATTCTGGTTTTCAGCCAAAATGCTTTATGTCTATGGCAGCTTTGCACTTCATGGACTAATTGCCATAATACATGGTTATTGATGCAGAATCCTCCACGATTCCTTTTGCTCTAACAGACTTGCATATTGAAAATGGAAGCTTTAACATACTTAATAGCACAAGTGACTAAGTTGTCAGAAAGTTTCACACTTAAATGCTGACAGCCTCATCCCCTTGAAGTAAGGACATTCTTCTCTTTTTCCTATTCTTCATTCACTCTTCTGCCTGTTACCATTAATATTGCTTGGATTATCAGATGCTGGCATCTGGCAAATCCAATTCTTACTGGCCCAGAGCATGTGTTAATTGTATCCTACAGCTAATTAGAAAGCATCCTCTTTGCTAGAGAACAGTTTATTTAGCTCATCAATGAGTAAGACTTGGTTTGAATCTTGATTTAAAAATCAAAGGAAAATGGAAATGGGATGAGGTAGAGGAAAAAATATCCTTCATGTAATGCAGGAATCCTTGTTAATTAAATTTTAAAAATGAATATAGATTTTGCATAAGGTCTGGAAGGAGGGGAATTTAGACTAAAACACTAAAACTAGAGAAATTAAAGAATATATTTACATTTCAAGAAACTTATGTTTAAAATATATTATTTTAAAATCTCAAAATAACTGTAGTAGAGGCATCAGTGACCTAATTTTAAAACAGGTCAGATTCCTTAGAAAGGGATGGGAAGCTTGTGTTTTAGTGATGAATATTTCGTGAACAACATACATGATTCAATGCTTGCGCTTAGATTGGGTTCTTCTAAACAATCAAATTTCTATAGTCAGTATTTAATTGTCCTGTAGTCAGTAATTTAATTACTTACAAAGGATTTACTAAAGAAAAGTTACAGTTCCTTGTATTTCCTGAGCTTTACCATGACTTTGGAGATGACTTAGGTAGGTATTAACCATTCAGATATATACAATAACCTGGTTCATTCACTTTTTTTCCTCTTTATCTGCCCAGTCAAATCTGAGCACTACATGTAGCATAGAAAGACATTTTCATGCTAATTTTCGAAATTGCTGTCAATTTACCATGACTAATTAAAATGTGAAGCTCCATAACATTTTCAGCCAGTGGTTCTCCACCCTGGCTGAACTTTAGAATCATCTAGGGAAGCTTTTAAAAATATTCAATATTGTCTCTCACTTGCCACCTCCCCACATATAACTTCATTCAGAATTTCTGGGCATGGGACCCAGGGAATATTTTTTTTTAAGTCTTCAGGGCAATTCAAATGTGTCTACTGATTGAGAATAATTATTCTATGAGATAGTTGGTTACCAAAGATTGAGAAGCCATAATAAAGCTTTCTTGAATTTCTTAAGAAACAGATAAAAGCAGGATGCCAATTAAGGAAAGTAATTAGTTATGTTAGCTTGGATAATCTCAGAGATATCTGTGTCCTATACAGCAGAGTTCTGTAAGGGGCCCATGGATACCTCTGAGAAGCTGGTGATGACTTCTCGCTGCCAAAGCACGCAAACACATGAAACTAGCATAGATGATGATATATGTCACAGAGAATCAGAATCTGTGAATCCCTGAAAGAAGGAATGTTCTCAGAGATGAAAGAACTGAAATAAATTTTTTAAAAAAACAACAACAAAAAAACCAATTTTATGTACTGAGCCATGCAGGCAGAGATTATAATGATGAATAATGATCTTTAAGATAGAAAAACTTCCCCAAGGACATTTACTTGTCTCATTTTAAGAAAATAAGATGGCTGGGTGCGGTAGCTCATGCCTGTAATCCCAGCACTTTGGGAGGCCGAGGCAGGTGGATCATGAGGTCAGGAGATTGAGACCATCCTGGCTAACATGGTGAAAACCCGTCTCTACTAAAAACACAAAAAATTAGCTGGGCATGGTGGCACGTGCCTGTAGTCCCAGCTACTTGGGAGACTGAGGCAGGGGAATCTCTTGAACCTGGGAGGCAGAGGTTTCAGTGAGCCGAAATCGCTGCACTCCATCCTGGGTGACAGAGCGAGACTCTGTCTCAAAAAAAAAAAAAAAAAAAAAAAAAAGATACACAAGCTTCCTGAGAAGACCTAATTCTTTCCTGAATCTCACACTCTTCCCTCCTGATTGGCATATCGTGCACCTAAACAAGGATGCAAAGAAGACTCATGCATTGCCTATTCTAGTCTAACTTCCTGATTATTAAAAATAAAAATAAAAAAGATTTACAAATTTTATCTATTCCCTTTCCTTTAAATTATATTAGACTGATGCTATTAAAGCAGACCTCCAAATTTTAAAGTCCATTAGATTTCAACCTCAAATTACTAAGGGGTACAGTCGCTATCCACTTCAAGGTCTATTTTATAGTCTAAACTTTATTTCATTCTTTCTCTCTACAATCACCACGCAATGCTCTCTGATTTTCTTTGAGCCATTCTTAGATGATCTCATTCAAATCATGCTCTTTAAATGTTCTCAATTCGCCTTTTTCTATTACAACCCTGGAAGTGTAACTTAGGTGTTAAAATCAACTCTGAAGCTATTCTAGCCATATTCACTCAGCCCAATAATTTCTAGATTATGCTATGCTTTTTTAAAGCACACAATTAGCAACTCATTGGGTAGTTTGAATCAAAGGATTTCTTAGAAGTTATCACATGTAAATCCATTGGCCTGCATAAGTAATCCAAACTATATCAATATTTTTTAAGTTAAGAATATTTTGAGATTCCTATTCATGCTGTTTTTTGTCTCTTTTCAGTCAATTTACTATCCTTAAAGTATTGTTATTAACGGACAAGTAGCAGACTAGATTCATGTCAGTGGCACACTAAACATCACAGTGCATGCTTCCAGCACAGGAAGAAATGAAGAACCAATAAAAAGGACTAGAAAGGTAACTGATAAAAAGACTATAGTATAAAAGTTGATATGTATATACAAACGTATCTCCACAGAAATGTATTGTGGAAGATCAGTAAAAAAAAAAGTTTTCCACCAAACAGTAGGACACCTAAGGAACACTGAAGAAGTGGTACAAATAGCATGGCCCTTCTGATTCCTACTTTTGTGTGCTAGTAGGTAGTGTGTTGGATTGGAGATTAAAATATCTATGGCACTGAATAACAGGAAAAACGTCATTTAAATCAAAGTTAAACTCTTGATTCTCTGGTAATTAGATTTAGTTTTATTACAGTCATTAATATTGACTAGTCCCTGTAGCTGAGTTCTCCTTACAGGACACTTATGCATGCTTACATGGGACTTACTTGAAAGTAGGCCACTTACAATGTAACTTATGTGTATTTATATACTTAAAAATATTGTAGTTTACTCTCCCTAAAGGCTACCCATTTCAACTTCTTACATGGATACCTTTCTTGGTTTATAGTTTACAGTTTATTCCGTATAGTTTCATAAATAGATGATGATTGGAAAAAGCAGTTGGAAAATCATATAAAGCTTAGTTCATCCCTAAGAAGCAGAAAAGGAAGGGAGTAGAATTCAGAATCACTGTTGCCAGTATATATCCAAGCTACTACTAAAGAACATTTATGACTTCCATAAAATTTACCAAGAATTTCTAGAGAATATATTTTTATCCAAAATATCATATCTTTCATTATCAAAATATTCGTTGGTGCTTTATAATTATCTAAACAATTATACTAGAATATGAGACATCACATTGTACCTCTACAATTTTTCAATTCTTCTATAATTCTTATTTATAGAACTTATCAAATTTGAGTTTCATCACAAATCTAAGTTCAAATGTTAAGAATTTTTACTGGAGAATAAGACGCCTTAGCTCAAATACTAACAATACTAGGAAGTAAAATATTTAGTATTTCACAAATACTAAGAGAAAATTGTCACCCTTCTACAGTCCGCTGTACTGCGCTATAGCTGTGAGTCATCACTTTTGGGAGACTCTGTTCAGTGGGAGTTAAGAGCCCAGCCAACAGACTATAATTACATTATTCAATGATCTGCAGCCTGTGCCTCGAGCAACTTCTCACCACATTAGTAGTGGCGGTGAAAGCTGGAAAACAATGTGTACACATTAAAACAGAGAAAAATAAATCAGAAGTAAAAACCATTGTTTGTAAAGGGACTTCAGATTAGAAAAATTACAGTTTCAGCATCTGAGATCTCACTCAAGTTCAAATGTTGGTCCTATCAAGAATCCATCCAAAAAAGTATGTGCTTAAACCATTTTGGGCTGAGTATATTTGCTGGAGAGTTAAACTGATGTAACCTAGGCCATCAGCAGGAACATTTTAACTAATGGCAGCTAGTGTTTGCTAATTTCCAGCTTGAAACATCGAAATATAAATATGAAAAAAGGATAATTTAACAAGTAATCATCAATATTTGATTAATACAAAGAAATCTATCCCCAACCACTCACCAACTAGATTTCTGAATACAGTCAGAAAAGTACCGTTATCTCCAAGTCATTGGTTTAAAAAAACAAGTAAGTGTGTGTGTGTGTGTGTGTGTGTGTATTTTAGTCCATTCAGGCTCCTAGAACAAAATACCTTGGACTGGGTAATTTATACACAACAGGAATTTATTAATTTATTTCTCTGTGTTCTCAAGGTTGGGAAGTCCAAGATCAAGGTGTCAGCAGATTCAGTGTCTAGTGAGGGCCCACGCTCTGCTTCTAAGATGGTGCTTCTTGCTCACATGGTGAAAGCGGCAAATAAGCTCTCTTGGGTCTCTTTTTAAGAGCACAAATCCAATTAATGAGGGCTCCACCCCCACGACCTTGTCACGTCCCAAAGCCTTCACCTCTTAATACCAACTCATTGGGGATTAGATTTCAGCATATGAATTCTGGAGAAACACAAACATTCAGAACATAGCACCGCCCAAAGATCTTATCCCTAATACCATCACCTTGGGGGTTAGAATATCAATACATGAATTTGGGGCAGCACAAACTTTTAGACCATTATATATATTTTTTCCCAGTAATATATGGTAATATATACAAATGTATAATATATTTGTAATTTATGTATTCACAATATTAATTAAAAGAAATATGTACCTACTTAAATCAGCCAGTAGTCTAGTGGAACAAATCATGTATATCAGGTTGGATTTCAAACACAGGCAAAAGAACAGCCTTTGTTTGTATCACAAAAGAAACTATGCCTGGTTGGAACACTGCCATACCACGAAGTGATCTGCTGATAACTTGTGGCTCAAAGTGTTTCTATCATCATATTCCTTCCTTTGGTAGTACTACACACACTTTGATGTTGAGATAACACGTACACTTCACATGCAAGACAATAGGAGCAGAAATTGCTCCCTTGATTTAGCCAGTAGTTATTTATGAATGTTGAACAGTGCAAAATTGTGGTTATCTGCAGATCCTCATTAATAACACCTCATACTATTTCTGCAAAGGCAAATGCACTTTGACATTCAATATTTTTTCTTCACAATTATCTGAATTTTCTCTGAACAGAAGTAGAAAATAGGTCATCATACCCATGGTTTAAATAGCAAGACAGTTTATTTTAGATTGTGGTGAAAGCCAATAGCTTAGATGTTCTAATAAATAAAATTGCTCCTCCTTTCACAATGTAAAATGCCAGAATGCTGTTACTTCTTTTCAGGCTATTGTATAAAAGATACTTCTATGGGTAAATATCCTTAAGTGTTCCAGACCCTATCAGTGAAATGTAGTTGCTCTAACCAAAAAACAAAAACTATAAAACCTAAGAAGCAAGAATAGATAACACTTGGAAAATCATAACCACAGAGACCGTTTGGAAGGAAACAAGTAGCAGAAAACAAAAACCCTCCTATGTTTAATATTCTAAGTTAGGTTACACTTGAGATATTTTGGGCATTCATCAAGTAGCTGCTTATTAAAACTATTTGAAGGACTCTAGACAAGACCACAAATAAGGCAAAATCTCCAGAAGCAGTTTTGTTCACCTATTTCTGCTCCATCACAAGTCTGGGGACTTAATTCCATTCCTATCTGCCTGGTGTCCCTACAATGGTTCTTGTCACTCTGTTATTCTGAACATGCCATTTTGTTAAATCCTTACTTGTCGCTCTTCTTCATGAAAGCGTACCTGCCCTAAATTTTGTTTCCTCAGAACATGTCAGAGAGTGATATTCCACCTTGAGTGACTTTCTTTTATGTACTCTTTTTAAAAATCTATGTTACAGTGGAATTAAAATAAGCATCTCCCTTATTCCAAGAAAGATAATGTATTTAGACTATCATGTTATTTCTTTATTCACATATTCTTTCTTCTTCTCTTTCCTTCTTTCTTTCTTTTGATATTCTTTTAAGACTTTAGGAGCTGTTGTTAACCCCAATGACACTGTTTCTTGAAGGAACAGCCTCTTACATATCTTTGAACAGTACCTAATAAAAGCACTTGGTAGTTACTCAATAACTGTTAGTTGAACTTATCTGAATTACCTCAAATTTAGTCCATAGTTGTGTATAACTGAAGGAGAATGCTTGGCCCTGATTACGACTAGTTAATGTAAAAAGTAAAAATTTTAAGTTTACCAGATGGCTTTGGAGAGTCATTCACCATCAACATATCAATGAATAAGTCCTTGCACTACTCCCTGAAGAGCAAATGGCTTAGTTACCCTCCATGAGAAAATACTTGGTGTCATATCAAAGCTTGTAATGCTCCCGCATCTGTTCACACGGCTTTCATTCTAAGGACTTATATTTGAAATTGTTATTTTTTTGTCCGTTTGCTTTCTATATACAGAACGCATGTCAGTGGGTTTTTATTTCAATCTCGCTGGGAGATTCCTTCTTACCTACCAGCTCATTCACCTATTGCTGTAAGTTAACTTTGTGCGTACCGCACAACTTAGATTTCAAGTTGGACATGGACACCACACATCCACAATCACACACAATCGCACACACACACATGCACACACAGTGTTAGGGTTCTCTAGAAAAACAGAACAGGATGTGTGTGCGTGTATGTGTGTGTGTACATACATATAGATGTATACATACACAAAGTCTCTCTGCTTCTGTCTCTGCATGCATGTGTGTGTATATATATATATGCATATATTTTAGGTGGGGAGTATAATTAATTCGTTTTCACTCGTAAGATTGATGGTATTAGTCCCTTTACAAGTTAAGATTTAGGTGTATTAAGTATCTTATCCATTTTAGACCTTTACTAATTCAACAGATATTTATTAAGCTCTTACTATGTGCCAGGCGGTGAACAAGACACATATATTTGTGTGCATATATATATATACACACACACACAGAGACAGAGACAGAAATGGAGAGATTTTAAGGAACTGGCTATGTGATTGTGGAGGCAAGTCCAAAATCTTCAGGATAAACCAGCAGGCTACAGACCCAGAGAGGAGTTGCTGTTGCAGGCCAAAGGCAGTCTGCTGGTAGAATTCCATCTTGCTTGGGAGGTCATTCTTTTACTTATTAAGGCCTTCAGCTGATTGGATGAAGCCCATCCACATTATGGAGAATAAACTGATTTATGCAAATTCTGCTCATTTAAATGTTAATCTCTTCTTTAAAATATCTTCACGCAAACATCAAGAATAATGTTTGATGTTTGATGGTCTAGCCATATTGACACATAACATTAACCATCATACACTCCCAGCATTTGGGTTCTCCTATACTGCTTTAAAAGATGAAGAAACTTAAATTTGTTCATATGACAACATAATCAACCTTACTGTAAGGCTGGTACAGTTCTCTTTGTTAGGCCAGGTGCAGTGGCTGACACCTGTAATCCCAACAATTTGGGAGGCAAAAGCAGGCAGATCACTTGAGGTCAGGAGTTAGAAACCAACCTGGCCAACGTGGCAAAACCCTGTCTCTACTAAAAATATAAAAATTAGCCGGGTGTGGTGGCACACACCTGTAATCCCAGATACTAGGGAGGCTGAGGCAGGACAATCACTTGAACCTGAGAGGTGGAGGTTGCAGTGAGCTGAGATCGTGCCACTGCACTCCAGCCTGGGTGACAGATCAAGACTCCATCTCAAAAACCAAACAATTAAACAATTCTCTTTTATAACATTGGTAAGGAGATTAGTAAATGGACAATATATATCTTTGGCTCCGTATCTCGATTTTGATGGAAATATCTTTAAACACAAACACATAAGGCTCGTAGAATTAAGTTGCTAGCATAAAGACTGTCATGCTTTATGATACCTACTAGAAGAATTTTCACTTCTCATAACATTTGTTTCTTAACTAGCTCCCATAAAACTTCTTTATTATAGAGTTCATAAAGCATTTTTCACCTCCTAAATTCAATTCTTAAAGTAGCCAT
Source organism: Mandrillus leucophaeus (assembly GCF_000951045.1). Classification (NCBI taxonomy): domain Eukaryota; kingdom Metazoa; phylum Chordata; class Mammalia; order Primates; family Cercopithecidae; genus Mandrillus; species Mandrillus leucophaeus. The sequence goes on along the minus strand of NW_012105487.1, from coordinate 1,360,015 downwards.
TGTCTACAATGTACCCATTTGTAGTGTTATTAATAGCAATTATGATACCAACTCTAACCAGCAAAAAGAGAGTGTAAGTCAATGAAAATGTTGTCCTAAATAACCTGTATACTATAATTTTCTTGGTGATGATAGAATTCTCTTCTGTGTAATACACAACAAGAAAATATGAAGCTTTGTCCCTGTATTTAAATCGTAAAACATGTTTTCTCTGACAATAAAAAAGTCCAGATAAAGAAAGATAAGTAAGGTGATTCTCACTTCCCTCAGCCGTTTTCCTAGAATGTACCTCTAGTTATATCAAGTAAATGCTAGAAAATCTTTAATAGAGACTTGTGGTCGGTGAACTATGCCAAATCCAGTCTGTGGCTTGTTTTTATACAACCTGGGAGCTAAAAATGGTTTTTGCATTTTTAAATAGCTGTAAGAAAAAAGCAAAGAGAAATATGCGGAGCCTAAAATATTTACTGTCTGGCCTTTTACAGAACAAGTTAACAAGTTTGCCAACCCCTGGTCTAGAAGATGACATATAAAATCCATAGCATGACATTGAAGGGCTTTCACACTCTGAAGACAAATTGATGGACAAACTACACTTCAAATGTTCCCTGTCCTGGCATGTCCTTATTTTCCTGTGCAGTCATCTAAATTCAGCTGTCTATCAAGAAACAACTCAAGCTCATCTCTAGGAAGCTTTATCTGGCTATTCAGTTCCATTGTAATCTCTTTTGGAATTCCAATAGGCATGAATATTTGCTTCACTCACCAATCATCATGTTTCTTTTTATGTACATATTTTTATCTAACCTTGTCTTCCCAAGAAGAGTGTAACATCCTTACATGGTTTCTTTTTAACAGTGTCATGCATATATTTAGCATCAGTTTTGCAACTTTTAAGGACTCTCTGGGTCCTGCAAGTCTACTTTCTTATTAAGCAGTAATTGATCAACATAATTCATGGGGAATCACTATTGTCAAACATTGCTAAACCTACAAATACATTTTGTTCTCCATTTAATCCTCACAAAATTTTAGGTGGTAAGTATAATTAACTTGTTTTTACCCATAAGATTGATAGTTTTAGTCCCTTCACAGGTTAAGATTTAGATGAGTTAAGCATCTTATCCATTTTACACCTTTATTAATTCAACAGATATTTATTAAGCTCTTGATTTGTGCCAGGCAGTGAAAAAGACAGACATAGTCCTTGTCCTAACATAGTGACAGATTTTGGATTCAAACTCGACTGAGTTATTAACATCTACACGATAGTATCAGGTGCATTTTTCTGGCATAAAGAGACACCTTAATCAAAATAGCTGCACTAGTTTTGTAAGATTAAATGAAAATAAAGAGTATGTACCTTGTGAAAGAACACAATAGCTAGAGCAGAGAGTGAAAGATCTTTTGAGAAAGAGAAGAAAAGGACTCCCCCAGTTTTTACAATAAAAAAAAATGTGCATAGAGATTATGGAATTGTAGTAGGGAAACTATGAAGATTTCGTTGGTGGTTAATTTTGAAATCATTCAGTCGCTCAACAAGGAAGTATTTCATGAGTTCTAGATTCTGTAAAAAAGATAAATTTAATAGATGTCCTTTAAGACATTGGATTTGGCAATGATTTCTTGAATCTGACAGCAAAAGCACAGACAACAAATTAAAACTTGATAAATTAGACTATATCAACATTTAAAACTTCTGGGCATCAAAGGAAACAACAGAGCAACAAGGCAACCTGTGGAAGGTGGGAAAATATTTGCAAATCATACATCTGAAATGGAGTCAGTATCTACAACATATAAAGAACTCCTGCAACTCAACAACAATAAAAAACAGATGACACAATTTAAAAAATGGGCAAGAGACTTGAACAGACATTTCTTCAAAGAAGATCTATGAATGACCAACAAGCACACGTAAATATGCTCAGCATCACTAATCATTAGTGACGTGCAAAACAAAACCACAATGAGCAAGGAGATACCCCCTCACATCCATTAGAGTGGCTATTACAATAAATGAAAATAACCACTGTTGACAAAGATATGGAGAAACTGAAACCCTTAAGCATTGTTGGTAGGGTTGTAAGATGGTGCAGCTGCTATGGAAAACAGTGTGACATTTCTTCAAAAATGTGAAAGTAGAATTATCATATATCCCAACAATACCATTCCTGGTTATTTATCCAAAAGAACTGAGAGCAAGATTTCAAAGAGATATTTTGCACAGCCATATTCATAACAGCATTACTGACAATAGCCAAAAGGTGGACACAACCCAAGTGCCCAGCAACAGTTGAATGAACAAACAAAATGTGTTATATGTTATTAATCCTTAAAAAGGAAAAACATTCTGACACATGCGACAACGTGGATGAATCCTGAGGACATTATGGTCGGTGCAATAAGCCAGTCACAGAAAGAAAGACGAGGACTGTATCATCAAACTTAAATGAAGTACCTAGAGTAGTTAAATTCATAGAAACAGAAAGTATAATATGATTACCTGTAGGGGCTAGTGCAAGAGCAAAGCCACTTACAAAGAGCTAAGAAGGAGTGGAGAGTTGTTTAATGGATACAGAGTTTAATGGGTACTTTCACAAGATGAAGAGCTCTAGATATTAGTTGCACAACAATGTGAATGTACTTTCCACTACTGAGCTGCAGACTTAGAAATTATTAAGACGGTATTATAAAAGAGTATAATTGCAATGCTTGTAACATGTAGAAATGATAAATGCTTGAGGTGATGATAGATAACCCATTTACCCTGATGTGATTATTACACAGTGTATGCCTGTAACAAAATATTACATAGACTCCAGAAATATATATACCTATTCTGTACCCACAGAAATTAAAAATTGTAAACATAAAAAATAAGATGGTAAATGCTATGTATATTTTGCCACAATTTAAAATTTTTGAATTAAATAAATAATAGAGGTCTTCCATTCCCGCCTTAAAGAATTTTCACCAAATTAACAATATTTAAGGTGATTTATGAGACTACAATATCACAGTTTCTACCTAAACTCAAGATTTCTAAAATAGAGCAAGGACCCAAGCATTTGAAAGATGTTAGAAAATGTTGAAAGATTAATTAATTAATTAAATTATTAAGATAATTTGCCATTATTTTATAATGTAAAAAAATTTACAGATTTACAAAATCTCTCTTTTCATACTTTTTTTCTGGCAAAAAGTGACTTTGCACTTGCACCAATATATAAACACCAAACATCACAGAATGTATTACCTCACCTCAACTTTTTATCTCTTGCTTTTTCCAATAGAAAAACTAGATAGAAACCCAAATTTCTGTTGTTAAGAGATTAACTTGGTGCACGATGGAAACTAAACAGCAGGTCTGTCATTACACTCTTGTGTGACTTGAGCTGCTGCTGAGTTTCGTGAGATGCTTTAAATAATTTCACATCATACATTAATCCAAATTCTCATGCCCCAACATAATCAAGTTATCAAATAGTTGAATGTCTGTAGAAAACAGGCTTATTAAGGGCTTATTAAGATTTAGTAAGGACTTGATTTCAAAGAAGCTTTTAGAAAAGTTGAAGAAATCATTATTTACATGAAAAGTTAAATATCAACGAATAACTAAAACTATGCAGAAAATTATGAAAAAGAGAATTTAAGGAAATAAGTATGGTTAATTGCAGATGAGAGATAACCAATGAAGGCTATGGTTTTCAAGGAAGCCTCTGAAATATATTTTTTTTAATATGTAGGGAAAGATACACCATAGCAGGGATTCTCAACTGAGGACCATTTTGCACTCCTGTGGGATGCTTAGCAAGACCTGGAAATAGTTTTGGTTGTCACAACTGGTATCTAGTGGGTGGATTCCAGGGACATGGCTGAACATCCTACAACACAGGACAGCTCCCTACAGCAAGGAATTATCTGTCCCACTCTGTCAATCATGCTAAGATTGGGAAACACAGGGATGAAGCTAAACTGCTTGATGAAAAGGACTTTACTAAAGTGCTGGAGAATGGAGGAGATAAGACATGACAGACAAAGGCAGAGAATAGTAGATACAAAAGGCTGGAGGGCAGAAGCAACAAGGAGTGCTAACTGGATCAATCCAACTCGAGTTAAAGACTTTACACAGGTGTGGGCCTGTCTTTAAAAACAGACTGAAAAGAGCGTGAGCTGAGGAGCTTTGCTATGTTTGAGATATGTCTGTGATATTGTTTCTAATATTCAGTGGGGGAGAGGATAACATTAATCCCAGTATCGCAGAAGGTTTACAGACCCCTGTGATATGGTTCCTAATCTACAGGAAAAAGAGAATAATATTACACCCAATATCGCAGGGGGTGTAAACTGCCCTGTATATTGTTCCTAATATGCGGCGTGGTAGGGGCTTATATTACTCCCAATATCGCAGAAGGTGCACATACACCTGTGATATAGTTCCTAATATCCAGCGGGAAAGAGGCTGGTATTACTTTCAATATCGCAGTGGGTGTAAACCCCCACCCCGTGGTATTGCTCCTAATATCCAGGGGGGAAGAGGATGATATTACTGACAATATCGCAGGGGGTGTACACTTCTTCTGTGATATGGCTCCTGATATTCAGAGGGTGAGTGGATGATATTACTCCCAATAACATAGGAAATGTATACCCACCCTGTGATTTTGTCCCTAATAACCACATGGGGAGAGGTGATATTACTCCCAGTATTGCAAGGGGTGTACACCCCGCCTGTGATATTGTTTCTTATATCCAAGAAGGGAAAAGATGGTATTGCCACCAATCTTGAAAGGATGTACACCCCCCATGTGATATTGTTCTTAATATCCAGGTTGAAAGAAGATAACGTTACTCAAAACAAGGGCGGGTACGTCCCGCCTGTGATATGATTCATACAATCTAGAAGAAGAGAGAATGATATTACTTCCAATAATACTTGGGTGTACAACACCCTTTGATATTATTCCTAATGTCTAAAGGAATAGATGATGATGTTACTCCCAATACCGCAAAGGTATACACCCTCCTGTGATATTGTTCCTAATGACTAGCAGGTGAGGGCATGATATTACTTCAGATATCTCAGTGGCTTTACACCCCTTCTGTGATATGGCTCCTAATTTTCAGGGGGTGGAGTACGAAGATACTCCCAATATAGCAGTGGGTGTATACCCAGGCTGTGGGATTTCTACAAATATTCAGGGAAACACAGCATGATATAACTCCAAATCTCGCAAACAGTGTATATCATCTTGGGATATTGTTCCTAATATCCGGAGGTGGAGAGGATATTAGTTTCAGTATCATAGGCTGTGTAGACAAACCCTATGAAATTGTTTTATATCCAAGAGGGGAGAGAATGCTATTAATCCCCATGTAACAAGAAGTTGAGGAAACCCCACCAACCAGCGATATGGGGAGTATTAGCACTCCCCTCTCCCTTCCTCGCTATTACGATCCACAGGCAGGGGGGTGAGGCAACCCCTACCATATGGGGTGTAACAGCACCCCCTTCTCCCGCCCTGGCTATTATGATCTACATGGCAGGGGGTGAGGCACTCCCCGCCATATGGGGAGTCATAGCAGCCCCCTGTCCCTCCCGGCTATTACGATCCACATGGCAGGGTTGGGGGGTCAAGCACCTCCCACCTTATGGGGAGTAATAGCCACCCCCCTCCCCCGATGGCTATTATGATGCACATGGCGGGGGTATCAGACAACCCCTGCCCTATAGGGAGGAATAACCCTCCCCCTTTCCCCTTGGCTACTACGATTCGCATGGGGAAGATTCAGGCACCCCCCGCCATATGGGAAGGAATAGCTACCCCGCTCTCCCCGCCTGGCTATTAGGATCCACATTTCAGGGGGGTCAGGCACCCCCCGCCATATGGGTAGAATAGTGGTCCCCCTTCCCAGCCCCCCTCTCCCCTCCTGGCTATTACAATCCACATACTGGGCAGGAGTCAAGCATCCCCCACCATATGGGGAGTAATAGAACCCCCCCCTTATAATGACCCACATGTGGGGTTTCAGGCATCCTCTGCCATATGGGTGGAATAGCCGCCTTCTCTTTCCCTCTGGCTATTACGATCCACATGGTGGGGGTGTCAGGCACCCCTGCCATATGGGGAGTAATAGCCCCCCTCCCCCGCTGCTTGCTATTATGATCCACATGGCAGGGGGGTCAGGCATCCCCCGTCATATGGGGAGTAATAGAAACCCCCTCTCCCTACCCCCAGCCATTAACGATCCACATGGCAGGGGTGTCATGTCATGTCATGTCATGTCATGTCCCCCCTCCCTCCCCAGCCATATGGGGAATAATAGCACCCCCTCTCCTCCCCTCGCCGTTTTTTGGCTCCTCTGATACTGATATCCGTTATTTATAAAATGGGAAATAATAATATTTACCTTTTATTTTTGTTACCAAGGTCAAATGAAATAACTTTAAGTGCCTCTCACCAAGGCAGGACAAGAGCTGGCGATCAATAGGAGACAGGGAAATGTTCGTTCCTTTAATTCTCCCCACCCTGGAGATTACTGAGGCTCATTTTGCAGATTCTCAATTACTATTGCAGTCAACCACAGGCTTATTAGGTAAGCCTTTATTGTCTGCTTCCATTATTTCGTTCATTTATTCATCAAATATTTCTTCAACAATCCGTCTTTTCAACCACTGTCTCCCCCCCCCCTCCTTAAGAGAGCTGTCATTCTCTTAGAGAAAAACAGATTTATTTACAAAAACAGTAGGAGGAAATCTTACAAAGCATATGAATGAATAATGTACAGATGACTCCGAACTTGCAAGATTCCTGAATGAGGATCATCAGAGATCCCAGTTCTAGAATCTGCTTTGATGATACTTGCTATTCACTGTGAACTCTTTTGTCATATCAGCAGTTCTCTCTTAACATGATCTAATTCTCTTTGCTCAAGTCAAAAACATCTTTTATTTGCTGTATCGCTATGGTTTTTCATAAGTCTTTGCCAACTACAGAATGCCTTCTTTGTTAAATTTATTGTTTGTTTCTGTGGTGTATGGATTGTCTCTGATCAAGCAAGAATAAGACATTTTTAGCAATAGCCATGGTTTAGACTGGTATCCACGTTGTGTCCCTAGGCAGTGGTAAACATAAGTACTTGTCACTACTTCTAGTACAGGGTGTAAGGTTGGATATGGAAAGATAGGATAGGAGAGGGAAATCAAGATGCTATGAGCCCTAGTTGCCTATAACAGCTCTGTGGGAACACAGAGTAAAAAAAAAAATATTCCATGTTAGCCAAAACAAGAAGGAAAGGATGTCCTTTGGACTACTTGAGCTGTGACTTTAAAGATAAGTAGAAAAATCAGGGGAGAATATCCCAGGTAAAAGCAACAGCTGGAAGATAAAAAGGGCTACAAGTGGAAATACATCATTGGTGGGTGTGGAACACAACAGATAGCTCTCCTCAGTGGGATGATGGGGTATGAGGACAGGAGCGACAGGAGAGGCACACAGCCATGTGAAACACACTGAGGAGTTTGGATTTTTCAAAAGGTTATGTGGAATTATTAAGTGATTTTATAAAAGGAGGTAGTAAAATCTTCATATATGTGCTTTTAAAAAGCTCCTCTGGTTGCATTGTGCAAGAGGGATTAGAAAGGGCAAGGGCAGATAATAATACAGCAAATATCAATATAGAAAATTTTTTACTTACAAACTTGACCTTGTGACTATTGTCCCGGAACAAATTAGATTTTAAATGTGGTGAACCTGTACATACCTTCATTTGTATATAGCATTACCTGGTGACAAAATCTCTTGCTTAGTATATTAGACAGTGTTCTCCAGAGAAACAGGACCAATGGGATAAAGGTTACACACCCTCACAGAGACACACACACTTCACTTTTTTGTTATTTATTTATTTAGTTTAAGAAATTGGCTCATGAGATTAAGAAGGCTGAAAAGTCCAAAATCTTCAGGGTGGATTGCAGGCTAGCAACCCAGAGAAGAGCTGGTGCTGTAGTACAAGTCCAAAGGCCACCTACTGCAGAATTCTCTCTTGCTAAGGGGAGGTCAGTCTTTTTGTTCTATTTGGGCCTTCAACTGATTGAATGATACTTCCCTTCCCCACTTTCCGGAGAGCAGTCAGCTTTGCTTGAGGTCCACCATGATGGTTAATATTAAGTGTCAACTTGATTGGATTAAAGCATCCAAAGTATTGTTTCTGGGTGTGTCTGTGAGGGTGTTGCTAAAAGAGATTGACATTTGAGTCAGTGGGTTGGAAGAGGTAGACTTACCCTTAATCTGGGTGGGCACCATCCCTGCTGGCTGCCAACGCAGCTGAAAAAAGGCGGAAGAAGGTGGAATGAGCACGCTTGCTGAGTATTCCGGTCTTCTTCTTTCTTCTGTGCTAGATGCTTCCTGCCCTCGAACATCAGACTCCAAGTTCTTCAACTCTGGACTCTTGGAGTTTGGCGGTTTGCCAAGGCCTCTCAGGCCTTCAGCCACAGACTAAAGGCTGCACTATCAGTTTACTTACTTTTGAGGTTTTGAAACTAGGACTGATCCACTACTGGCTTCCTTGCTCCTCAGCTTGCAGATGGCCTATCGTAGGACTTTACCTTGTAATCATGTGAGTCAGTTCTCCTTAATAAACTCCCTTTCATATATACATACATCCTATTAGTTCTGTCCCTCTAGAGAACCCTAATACATCTACCAATTTAAATGTTAATCTCCTCAAAAATTGCCCCAAAGAAGCTTCCAGAATAATATTTGACCACATATCTAGGGACCAAGTCCCAGCCAAGTTGACACATAAAATTAACCATTACAAGACCACTTCTTGTAAACTTTCACTCATATGCTTCTCCTTAAACCATACTTAATCTCCAGATAAAGACAGTGTGACTTTGCCTTGGGGACTAAGTTTTCAACACACGAGCTTTCGGGGGACACATTTCAACAAAAGCACCAGCCTTCCAGGGTGACTACTGTGAAAGGGAGGGCACATTTCCATCTAACAGGACACACTATCTTGCACAAAACTGGAAACACGTTAACTCTTTCTAACTTCCTGAGCTGCAGTGTTAAATGCATAAGCTCTGCTTAGTGGGCCCATATGAATAAATTCAACCTGTTCTTTCTTTATGTTCCTTCCAACATAATCCCACACATTTAATATCCATTCCCATACATATTTTTAGGATTTCTATCTGTATAAATTAGAAAAATAAAGATCTTTTGAAATGCAACACACTTCTTCATGGGTCAAACATTGTAACTCACTTTAGGAACCAGATGGGACTTGAGTCTATTATAGGTCTAGAAGCAAGGATGGATTACGGGGGTGGCCCTAAGAAGAATCAGCATTCTCTTGCAAGGCAACTGCTATAGGGGAAGTCATTACCGTTTCCACAGGCAATGAGGCATTGATCTCCTCAAATATGGATGGAGAGGCTGCTTCTACTGGCAAAGATGACTCATTAGAATTTAGAGGCCCAGTATTTGCAGTTTCATCAGGGTCTTCCCAAATGTCCTCATTCCAACTTTTAGGATCTCATTCTTTCCCAGTCAATGCCCTAACTTTAACAATAGACACCCTGCAAGGTTGGTGCTACGCTTTGAATGTGTTCCACAGAAGTTTCTGTGTTGAAGCCTTAACTTCCAATGCAACAATACTGGGGCCTAATAAGAAATGACTCAATCATGAGGGTGAAACACTTATGAAGGTATTGATGTCATTACTACAGGAGTGAGTTAGTTATCACCAGAGAATGTTGTTACAAAGAAAGTCTAGCCGCTGGTGCTTATCTGTGTCTCAAGCACTTGCTTCTGCCTCTTGCCCTGTGCCATGAGATGACCCTCACCAGATGCCAGTGCCATGCTCTCAGACTTCTCAGCCTCTAGAACCATAAGCTGAATAAATTTATATTGTTTATGATTTAACTAGTCTGTGCCAATCTGTTACAGCATCAGGAAAATGGACTAAGACAGATGGGAATGTAATTGATTTTGTACTTGAGCCACTGGAAAGATGAGATTTTAAGTTTAGTTTTCAGCAATCCCAGCCCTGTAGCTACAGAAGATAGGCTCTCCTTCAGGGTACATGCTTTCAGATCATTTATACAGCACTTAAATTAGGAATTCAAACCCCTGAAATTATTATTTTGTTTCTCCACTTTCTCCAGCAACATTGGAAATAAGCAGTCAATCTCCTTACTCATTAGTGTGACAAAAATGTTTAAAGGTATCATATACATTGTTAATCATACCTTTGCCTGTTACAAATGTTTGATTAGGAGTATTCCTTGGTGATATTTTTCATATCTATGTTGCCATATCACCTTATAGACTATCAGGGCTCTCTTTATGACTGCAATAGAGTCATTAATGTCTTTAATAAGATTAGAGATCCAAATGCAGAAACCTAGAACCAATTCAGAAAACATGTCTCTAAGATACCGGTTCCTCTACAACCATTCCTGGTACCAGAATCTGTCTTCGCTGGGATTTTCTAGAAAAACAGAACCAATAGGACATATGTATGTATGTAGAAAGAAACTTATTGCTCATGTGATTAAGGATGCTGGCATATCCAAAATCTAGAGAGTGGGCTGGCAGGGTAGAAACCCAGAGAAGAGAGAATGCTTCAGTTCAAGTCTGAAGGTCATCAGGCTGCAGACACAGAAAAGAGCCAATCTTATAGGTCAAGTCTGAAAGCTGTCAAACTAGAAACCCAGCCAGGAAGGAGCTGATGTTGCAGTTTAAGTCTGAAGGAAGTAGTAGGAATGGAGAGGAAGTGACTGCAACTAGACGTGGGCTTATTTGGCCAGGTATTTTTGAAAGCTAAACTCAGATGACTGTGTCTTAGAGATCATGAATACTAACTTAGTAAAGAGTGAAGAGCCAGATACTCACAGACACACATCTTAACACCTTTTTTTTTTTTTTTTTTTTTGACAATGAGGATTGTCTGGCAGGTTTTCGTGAATTAATCAAATGAAATATATCTAATTACTAGCAGAAGGGAAATTTTTATAATTCTTTGTACTTAATAATGTGATTACAGGTAAATGTATTAAGTTACTTATCAAACCTTTTTTCATCGTTGGATATAATTAACTTTTTTGAGGTTAATCTTAACATACATAGTACTATACATAGTCAACCATTCAAAGTTTTTGAATAAGAAAGATGTTTAATCAAAATAATGCATTAGAGGCCAACAAATCTTTCTGGTTTTTTATTTTTGAGATTGTTGTCAGGGAGGTAATTATAGTATGCTAGCAGGGAAGATTAGAAACTAAATAAGGCAGTGACAACAGAAAAAGTAAAAACAGGACAGATGGAAAAGGCATTACACAGAACAAGTAAGGGACTGGTGACTTGGCAGAAGTGAATAGTTACTATCCCAAATCAGAAAAGTGACAAAGGTGGTAGATCAAATATCTTGGGGGTAATGGCAAGTTCCATTTTATGACTACCAGATTAGTACTGCCAAAATATTATGCAAGTGTAGGCCGGGCACAGTGGCTCATGCTGGTAATCGCAGCACTTGGAGAGGCGGAGGCAGGCGGATCACTTGAGGTCAGGAGTTCGAGACCAGCCTGGTCAACATGGTCAACCATCTCCACTAAAAGTACAAAAAGTTAGGAGAGCTTGTGCCTGTAATCCCAGCTACTCAGGAGGCTGAGGCATGAGAATCACTTGAACCCAAGAGGCGGAGCTTACAGTGAGCTGAGATCATGTCACTGTACTCTAGCCTGGGCAACAGAGTGAGACTCTGCCTCAAAAAACAAACAAAAAAAGTATCCAAGTGTAAATGTTCACACTATGAAATGTAAAATGGAAGCAGGCTAGGACCAAGGATAAGAATTTGAGATGAGTTTTGTTTTTTTGTGTTTTTTTTTGTTTTTTTTTGCAGATATAAGTTTTTATTGAAGAAAGCCATGGAGGGAAAAAAAATAAAACTCTGAAAGAAGAGCTACTAGAGAAATAAATAAGATTGTACATGAAAATAAGCTTCCATATCTTTAGGAAATGAGACTAGCAAATTAGAGAGAGAAGAAGCAGTAAAAAGTATGTGAAGGCAAACACAGTACTGTGAACAGAGAAGAAAATCTCCCTTGACCTTACATATGACTCCCTTAACACACCTAAATCCCTAGCCATCAACCTATTTCTCCTTCTATTAACAGCAATATTTTCAGAAAATACAATTTTGCTATCTGTCTCTAGCACTTGACATTCATTTGAACTTCAACCCATTAAATAAGGACCATATTCCAACCACTCCCTTAAAACTACTCTGTAAAATCTCAGAGACCCTAACAGTCAAAATCTAAGTGAATTTTTTTTCATTTTTTAAAAATTGTGTTCCTCTATTTTTTTGGCTACAAACCACACATTTATTTTAAAATATTTCTTCTCTTGGTTTATTGAAAACAGTATTTTCTGGATTGTTAAACTTTGGGAGGATAGGGGACTTCTCAGTCTCTATTCCTTTTTTGCCCCTCTAAATATATTCTTTAAGGCTATTTTCTCCACCTCCTCTTCTCATATTTTAAATTACACCCAGGCAATTTCTTCAATGCACGTTGGTTCTGTTTCTTTACCCTAGCTCTTTCTCATGATCTCTGAACAACAATGCTTTACTTTCTACTAGAAATGTGCAATTGGTGATTCCACAAGCATCGTTAAGTCAGCCTGCAAGTCAACATTTTCCAAACTCTACTTGTCTCCTTCTCACCTGCCCTTCCTCATTTGTTTGCAAACTTATATAAAGGCATTTCTTCCCAGTGTTCTAGAAACCTGGGAATCATTCTAGGTCCCTGTATATCCCAATTACCATAACAAAGCACACACTTGCACATGAATTTATGACCACCTAAATATGGTTTTTATATACCTCTTTCTTCTCCATTTCAACTGCTGCAACTCTACTTCAGGCATAATCACCTCCTACCCAGAATACTGCAGTGGGCTCCTCACTGATCTGTCTGCTTCTTGTCTTACTTTACATCTCTGCATCAATTTGCTTCTCCACGCTCTCTCCCCAAACACGTCCACTTCAAATACATCTACCATACTGATGTTTCCAAAAGGCTCCACATAATATCACTCACATTTTGGGAAAATTATCCCCATAACCTACAGAAGCCAGTCTGTACGATTAGCAACATAAACAAAGCCGTCCAAGACCTAACTTGCCTCTCCAGTAGTATCTGTTGCCTTCATTATGTCACATCCTACTCTCTTTTGTGACTAGTGAACTGCTGTCACCATTCCCTTCGCAGTTCGAGCGTTGTTTTCCTCCAGTATCTACCATATGCCAGGAACTGTGCTTAATGCCAGAAACACAAAAATGAATAAGGTAGTATATTGCATGTAGGAAGTAACTGATAAATGAAAGTATGAGACATAAACTGAAATAAGTAAGTGCAGAACATAATTACAAAGTATAATGGAAAACACAGGAGACATACATATGGCTGGTCTTTCCTGTGCAGAATCAGGGAATCAGGGAAGGTTGTCTAAGTGGTCTGACCTCGGAGTGAATATTCACCAGGTAAACAGATGTAAGAATAATTTCACTCCAGAAGAGCAGCCAGAGCAGAGACCACAAAGGAGCACGTCATGCAGAAGGAAGTTGCGAGTGTTTCCACTTGGCTGATACACTGAAGGTCACAGAGAGGACTAAGGAAGAATGAAGTTGAATAGAAGGGGGTGGAGAGGGGCAGCAAATAAGATCTAAAAAAAAAAATGGTCAGGGGAAAAAAGGTGTATGCAAGGTCCCCATTACTAAGGCAATGAGAAAACTGAATGGAAATGGTTTTAGAGGAAGGATTGGCATAGGAAGTGCAAGCCAGGAGACCAGGAATGGCAGTGGCAGATTATTGCTGGAGCCCTGCAAATAGACGAGCATGCATTAAGCAATAGCGGCAATGGCTAAGAGAACAAAATATGTAAGTGCAATGATCTGAAGGTTTGTGTCTCCTCCAAATTTCCTATATGGAAACATTAACCCCCAGTGTAACAGTACTAGGAGGTGGGGCCAGTGCAAAATGATTAGATCATGAGAGTAGATCCCTTACGAATGGAATTAATGTCCTTATAAGAGGGACCCCAGAGAGCTGCCTTGACTCTTCAGCCATGTGAGACACACAGCAAGAAGGTACCATCTCTAAGTCAGAAAGCAGGCCCTCACCAGATGCTGAACCTTCCAGGGCCTTGATCTCGGACTTCCTAAACTCCAGAACTGTGAAAAATAAATTTCTCTTGTTTATAAGCTCCCCAGTTTATGGTACTTTGTTATAGCAGCCCAAATAAACTAAGACAGTGAGCTATTAAAGAAATAAACCTAGTATCAGATTGTATGTTCGCGATCAAGAATCAGGAAAAGTCTACATTGATTCTTGTTTCCTGGGTAAGGTGATTTGTTAGATGTTACCATGACAATGCAATCCTTTTTTCATAAATGAAGGGTTTTATAATTTATCAGAGTAATTATTTTCTTTTTTAGTTAACCACTGTTAATAGAATGGGCTAATTTGAACATGTCGTTTTCTTGACTTCCACACCCAAACCTAATCATTTTCAATGGTTTTATATAATATTTATCACTGATATTGTTTTACATATTTTGCTTCTTGCTGTTAAGAACACTAAAGGCATATTATTTTTTGTATTCATTCTTGAGTCTCCAAGGATTCGATTACTGTATTCTACTTTTTTGTTTTCAAATGAACTAGATCCAGCTTCCACTTCTAATAAAAACTATGAATTTTTAGGGCATATATTGATTAAATGTCCTTAAATAGTAGCTCGCATTTGCTACTCCACCCGTAAATGAGAAAGTCTGTAATTTTGACGGTCACATAAAAGGCCTTACACACACAATTCTTTTCTAAAGCGTTGGTTTCATCGCAACCCAATCTGTACTTTTTCCTTTCCTCTGTTAAGAATTCCAAAAACATAGTTGATAAGTTAACAGCCAAAATAATTAAAATGTGGGATTCCTGGCTGCCAATAGGGTGACACCAAACCTCCGGAGCAAAGCAGAGGTGTCAATGATTCATTAACAAAATGTAACATTGTAAGACTGGTAGCTAAACATGCAGTAAGAGCCAGTTACTACGACTAGCATTGCAAGGTTGCCTTTGGCTGGAGAGAACTACCAGAGAGCTGCTTCACCCCCTGCACTCCATCAGCGGCTCTTCTGCATGAAAGTGGATGCTTCCCTATTGGCATGTATGGGCTGTTTAAGCAGAGGTGGAAGGGATCAGTGAATTGTCAAGTTCCTCTATTTGTCAGCACAGAATTAGTCTAAAGGGAAATGAGGTTGAATCTCTTGTGCAGCAAGTTATGCAATCGTCCATATGAATGACAGATATCTTATCCTTGAATGGTGGATTTGTTTAAAGAACTTTCACAAGCATTTGGCAGAGGTTGTATATTTTATAAATGATGCATGCCTATCCCAAGTACATGTTAAAGATGACAAGGAAACTGATGCTTAGAAATATTTAATGTTATGCCCAGAATCAGGTTTCCCAATTCTAGTGCTTATTCAGTAACCTAAATGAGCATTTCTATACAAACATACTCTTTTGCTAGCTTGTTTATTAACACATCTACAGTTTAATCGACTTTGACATAAAAGGGAGCTGCCTTTCCATCACTTCTATTCCCATGAAAAAACAATATTTAAAAACTGTTAACATTTCATTTCATGTGTTAAAAGCTATCCCAATCCAGTTGCTGTCAGCCAGCACTCCAGAAGGTAAAACGAAATATCCCCAGATTGTTGTATTTCATGTCATGCCTACTGCCTCACAGCACAAAGCAGACAAAGAAAGTTGATGATTATTTAGTATGAACAGAGAGACAAATCATGCAAATAGACTAAATAACACACTTTCAATTACGAGGTGTTTCAAACATTCAGATTTCCTTCAAATATTGTCTATATTTTTATAAATTTTCCCTCTTTACTGTGTGAGCTCTAGGTTTAACTTACAGTTTTTTTGAAACTATCTTCAATTATTGTTGTTTATACAACCATGGGCTGCATAACAATGCTTCAGTCAATGATAGATCACATATACACTGGTGGTCCCATAGGTTATAATGGAGCCGACAAATTCCTATCACACACATACTTACCATTGTCTTAGTACTTTCTTACACTGTTCAGTACAGTAACATGCACCTGAAATGTAGTTAACTTGTATTTCAAGATCTTGTAAGGCACAGGTTAAGTTTAAAGTGGTTACCAAGTGTAATACTGTGATATAATAAGAAATGTATATTTGCTTTCTGTCCCCAGTTTCTGGGTCACACAACTCCTTAAAACCCTTGGAATCTCCAGAGTGATAGGAGTGTCTTTTGAATGTTAATGAGTAGACTGGTGGCTGGGGCCTCAGATAACATCAGGATGGGGGCAGGCCACCAAAAAGATCATGATTAGAGAGTTGGGACAATCAACCCCACCCATCAATGTCTGGGGAGGAGAAAGAAGCTAAGGTTGGGATGCTTACCAATGGACAAAGACATAATCAATCATGCCTAGGTAACAAAGCCTCCATAAAAACCCAAATGGGCAGGCAGAGTTCAGAGAGCTTCCAGATTGCTGAATATGTGGTGATGCCTGGTAGATGATGTGCCTAGAGAGGACATGGAAACTCCTCACCCCTTCTCACTTTGTTCTATGCATCTCTTTCGTATGGCTGTTTATCTATATTCTTTCTAATATCCTTTATAATAAATGGGTACACGTTCATAAAGTGTTTTCCTGAATTATGTGAGTCATTCTAGCAAATTAATCTAACCTGAGAATGGGGTCATAGGAATTCCCACTTTGTAGCCATTTGGTCAGAAGCACAGGTCACACAACCTTGGGCTTGCTATTGGCATCTGAAATGGGGGGCGGTCTTCTGGGACTGACCGTTAACTTGTGGGATCTGACTCTAGCTCCTGGTAGATAGTGTCAACATTGAATTAAATTGTGGAACTCCCAGACGGTGTCCACCAGAGAATTGTTTGGTGTGCAGGGAATCACCCCCACACATCTGGTCACAGGAGTGCTCTCTATTGATTGTCAGAGTAAAGAGAGAGAGAAAAAAAAAAAAAAAAAAAACAGTTTGGTGTTTTTCTCTGACCAGAAAGCACAAATATGCACATAATTTGATTGTGTCCTAATGATATTTTAATATCCTGAAAGATGACATGCCCAAATATGAGTCATGTTCTGTTAATAGAAGATAAGAATATCCGTGAAAGTTATGTGTCTGCCACAAATTGTCTTCGTGAATGAACATTAAAACTGAATGAAACTCTTGGGAAAAACATCCAAATGAAAAGTGAGAAATCTAGTCAACCATCTGGTACTTTCATATGTGATGCCAAACATCCAGATACTTGCTAAAATCTGGATGAGCACTAGCTGTCATTTCATTATAGCTTGAGTTGGTTTTTTTTTTTTTTTTTCAAATTTCAGATGGTTTTAGTAAAATTTTGACTTCCAGAGGTGATTATTTATCCCTAGTATATCATCAATAAAATTAGGCTTTTAGTTTGAGTATTGATATTTTGAATTAACCTATGATTAGCAAATACCAATTCTCTTGTCAAAAATACTACTTTAGCAAAAATTGTCATGTGTGATCTGAAGATGAGGTTTAACTTTTGTGAAAATATAGATGCATATTTAGACTGTTTTTTAAACTTTTTTTTACTAAACAGAAAAAAAAAGTTAATGTCATGTTTACTAGTAACAATAGTGACAGTAGCCCTGATTGAACAGAGTTCTGTCATTAAGACAACTGTTCCATTGTCACCCATCCATAGAAAATAATTTGAATGAATCATCTAACAAATGTAGACACAATGATGTTGAGTTTATAAAGTTCTTTAAAAATAACAAGACACCCTTAGTGACACCCATACATTTTTTGATAGATCATCTAATCAATATGTGCTACTTATTATTATATTTTACTCTATTACCAGGAGTGCTTAGCACTCACCAGTAAGAAAAATTAATGATAAAATGCTTTCTCAAAGAAAACGTTATACAATGCTTTCATATTACTTCTTGGGTTATTCAAACAAGCTATTCTTTCTAATTAATTAAATATTATATTTTTCTGAAATGTATTTCAGAATGTATAGTTTTAAAATTTATTTAATAAAAAATAAAGACTTATATAGGCTTTCAAAATTAGTATTACCCAATGTCTTAAAGTAAAATGCATGACTCTGAAAATAATTGTTTGAATTTTTATGAAATAATATGTAATATTTTAGCCCCATCAAAAATCAGTACAATACTTTTTAATATTATTCAATGTTGAAAATCAGTATAATAATTTTCAGTACATGTATAATAATGTACATGTATTACCAGTGCTCTTAGTCTGTATTGTTTAATACAGTATCCACTAGCAGCATGTAGATACCAAGCATATGAAATATGGCTAGTACAACTAAGTAATTTAATTTTTAATTGTATTTAATTTGAATGACAACTGAAGCATTTTAAATTATTTTCCTGATAAACACAATATTGTGGTAGAACTTTATTGCACTTTAAAGTTGCAGCACATTAGATATTATTGTATTGTGTGTAGGTGGGGCACATGCTTCATTACTAGTGTTCTCCATGAACACATCAACAATCTAATTGGGGTCAACAGATTTTGATAGAGTTTGGATATATGTCCCCTCTGAATCTCATGTTGAATTGTAACCCCCACTGTTGGAGGTGAGTCCGGGTAGTAGGTGATTGGATCATAGGGCCAGATTTCTCACAAATGGCTTAGTGCCATCTCTTTGGAGATGAGTGAGATCCAGTCATTTAAAAAAGTGTGGCACCTTCCCCTACTTCTTGCTCCTGTTATCATCATGTGACATGTCAGCTCTCCTTCCCTTCCACCATGATGGTAAGCTTCCTGAAGCTTCACCAGAAGCCAAGCAGATGTCGGTGCCATGCTTCCTGTACAGCCTGCAGAACCAGGAGCCAATTAAACCTCTTTCGTTTATAAATTACCAAGTCTCAGGTATTTATTTATAGCAATGAAAGAATGCAAGAATGGCCTCATACAGATTGGTTCAGTTGGAATACTTTTTTTCTTTTCTTTTTTTGTTTTTGGAGATACAGTCTCGCTCTGTCTCTCAGGCTGGAGTGCAATGGCGTGATCTTGGCTCACTGCAACCTCTGCCCCCACCCCACCCCGCTCCCCCTAGGTTCAAGTGATTCTCCTGCCTCAGCCTCCCGAGTAGCTGGGATTATAGGCACACACCACCATGCCTGGCTATTTTTTGTATTTTTAGTAGAGACAGTGTTTCACCATGTTGGCCAGGCTGGTCTCGAACTCCTGACCTCTGTGCACCAGTGAAACATTGTAATGTGTTTGTTTAAATGTTTCTTACAGTCAATAGGGATTACAGTGATACCTATGTAAATTATAATTGGTAATTGATTTGAATATTCATTGCTATTATAATTATAATCAATAATGTATTTTCTAAAATGTATGTGCAGAGGTTTTTTTTTTCAATTTAAAATAAAGGCACACTATTGATGCCTAATCAAGTCAAGATGCAGAAGTTCATGTTCCAACTGAATCAGTGAAAAAGCAAGTCTGGAAGGTGTGTTGAAATTTCTTGATG
The DNA here is from genome assembly GCF_000951045.1 of Mandrillus leucophaeus. Lineage (NCBI taxonomy): Eukaryota > Metazoa > Chordata > Mammalia > Primates > Cercopithecidae > Mandrillus > Mandrillus leucophaeus. Next base: position 1,340,351 of record NW_012105487.1, on the reverse strand, counting down.
AAGGAAAATGGCAAATTTCTGTGGTAGAGCAAATTGAAAAAGTCCTCAGTTGTGTGAAAATATCTTTCAAGACAATAAAATGCCCTATGCAAAAAGACATTTTCTGCAATTACTTAGTGAATGTAGTAAGAACTTTGCTCTCAAATTGTCAAAATTCGTCACCTAAAATCCTAATGAAAATGTCAAAAATTTTTTCTAATAATTTTTGAACAGAATTAAACTTGTGATTTTAGGCAACCATAACACAGCTTGGATTCTTGCATTTTTCCAAAAATCCAAAAGGCTCCAGAATTCAAAACATTTTGAGCACAGACACTACACCAGAAGTGGAAAATTCCAATCCTAACTTCGTAAAAGGTCACAATAAGACAGTCAAAACTTTGTTTCTTGCACAAAATTATTAAAAATACTGTAAAAAATTATCTTCAGGCTATGTGTTTAAGGTATATATGAAAATGAATTTTGTGTTCAGACTTGGGTTCCATCTTCAAGATATCTCATTATATATATGCACATATTCCAAAATCCCAAAAACCCTGAAATCTAAAACATTTTTGCCCTCAAACATTTCAGGTAAGGGATACTCAACCTCTACTGATAAATCTAGAGTTGACTTGTAATTTGTGTGATATTCCTTTAAGTGAGTTTGATGTAATAATCCTGAGTTGGAAAAAGAATTAGTGAATTTACCGAACATAATTTTAAAAATAATATGCTTTTATTTCAAAGTATCAAAGTTAAATCAATTTAAAAAAAAAAAAAAAAAAAAGCATCAGCCTGGTAAGGGTAGATACAACTAGTAAAGGAAAGTGCTTTCTTTCTTTCTTTTTTTCTTTTTCTGTCACCCAGGCTGGAGTGAGACGGCGGGATTTTGGCTAAATGCAACTTCCACCTCCTAGGTTCAAGCAATTCTCCTGCCTCAACCTTCCAAGTAGCTGGGATTATAGGCCACTATGCCCAGCTAATTTTTGTGTTTTTAGTAGCGACAGGGTTTCACCATGTTTGCCAAGCTTGTCTTGATCTCCTGATCTCAGGTGATCCACCTGCCTCTGCCATTTAAGTGCTGGGATTACAGGAGTGAACCACTGCACCTGGCCAGAAAGTGCTTTCTTAATACTTGGTTCGGTGGTTGGAAAACATTTAAGTATGTTTGGGACAAATTGGATATAAATATGTAAATCTACTGTTTCAACTGCAAGTTTTATGAAATCTTAATACAGATCGTGTATTTCTGATGAAAATTTAGTGACTTCAGTGAGATGTGCTATAAGTATAAAGTATGCCACAGATTTTGAAGACTTGGTAAAAAAGAAAGAAAAGTAGTATATCTCAAGTTGAAATGATAAAATGTTGGATATATAAAATATGTTGCTAAAATTAATTTCTGTTATTTTGTTTTACTTTTTAAATTTGGGCACTAGAAAATTTATAATTACATATATGGCTATCGTATTTCTATTGGAAAGTACTTAGACAAATGAATAAATTACATTGTAAAAACATATAAAATATATTTTGTATTTATGTGAAATGCACTTTCTATTTGTCCTAGTTTCAGATCGTGGAAAAGTAGTTGGACAAGTCCTATTGTTAGCCACATCTATAGTATGAAGAAAAATTTAAATAAATTACCACTTCTAAGGTCATTTTTTAATTCAAAATTACAGTACTTAATTCAAGTTAAAAGGTTGATTGTAATTTCTATGTTAGTGGTCTATAGATTTTAGTGATGGTATAATCAACAAAAGCAAAATACAGTATTTTAGAATTATATATAGTATTTATTCAGACGTGAAATTTCACTAGATAGTATGTAAGATTCCAATAAAATTGACAAAAATAGTAGAAACTAGAATTTAGGTCTATTAGCTAGTGACCCTTGATTAATTTATCTTTGAAAATGAAATTTTAGCTTGCTGTAATAAATTTTATAGGGTTTCAGTTTCAAAATGACTATGACATTTGCTTCAGACATCAAGACAGTTTCCCATTATTCTACACATTTTCAAAGGAAATGTAAACACTTCACCATACAAAAAAGTTTTTGATTACATTAATCATATCTTTAAAAAATACATATGCTTCAGAGATACCTATAGAATGCATGGATCTTATTAAGAAATAACAAATGCAAATGCTTCTATTAAACAAGTTGTGCAGTAAAATCTTTGTTTGCTTGATTGTTGCTGATATTCAAGCTCACAGCTTTCTACTTGACCAGATACAGAGAGAGAAGTAAACTTCTGAATATTGTGAGTAGTCTCTTTTTGATTTATGAATCAGTTTATTTGATACCATCTCCACTATTTCAGATCCTAGGAATTTATTTCCACAATCATGCCTTTCAACAATTCATAGAAATTTGAAGCTGAAAATCTTACAGATTACCTTGTCCAACCCCTTATTTTACAAGTAGGAAGCTGAGGTCCATGGATGACAGCAACACATTAGTCAATTAAACTGGAAAAAACAAAACACAGAAACTCATTTCCAGGGGGCAAGGTTTTTCCCAATAAATATATCATTCTGTTGATCCATACCCTTGTCTTTATTTCTCTTCCTCCTTGAGGACGGATCGGATTTTTTTATCCAGAGTAAGAAGTAATTCTTGTTGAAGGTGGCAGCTGAGGGACTGGGGGCTTCATAGAATGGAAATCCCTTTTTCAGTGTGGACATACTAAAGCCCTGTCCCTGTGCAAGGAGCACACTGCCAGGCACTGATGCTTTCCTAGAGGATGGGCCCAGCCCCGGAAAGAGAAGACAGAGATTTCTCCATAATCCTAAAATCACTTTTTCTGCAAAGCATGTAGGATCAGAGAACCTCCTGACTATCCTACTGATACATGTAGTTTGTCTATTCATGTTTTTCTTTTGCTTACTTCTCTTCATGCATTTAATACTTCCACGGCCGTGTTGCATTTCTAATGTTCTGAAAGAAGAACAGCCACGACGTTTGAAAAGTAGTGAAGTATTCGATCTATATCCAAATCTGCTTTTTATAGATCTGTAGATGACTGCCCAGAGTGCTAACAAATATACATATGTACATTTGATATTTATTAACACAAAATGTTTCATTTGATGTTTTGTACTCTACTCACAATACCACAATAACAGGCTTTTTCTTAATTTTCATAAATTAAAAGTAAAACCTCAATAATGGTACTCAAAGTCCATATGAGACTATTTTTTTTTTACTTTTGGATATTTGAATACCATTCACTGCCTCCCAAAGAAATCAAATAGCTCTTCAGATTCTAAGTTTGGCAAGTTGGAGAAAACAAAACATTTTGAAATATATTGTGGATCTGAGCAAAGTTTTACAGACTTAATTCGTATTTACTTTTATTTAAAAAAAAAGCAAAAGTAAAAAGGTGTCAGTAATTATCATCTACCAATTACAGTAAATAAGAGACAAACTTGTCAAAACTCAACAATATCAGATTAACATAAGACAGAAGATAACCTTGCAGATCAGAAAACCTCAGGTGGTCTTCTTGTTAGTGAAAACAATTTTAAGAATTTCTAAGCAAAATTATCTATGTTCCATTTAGGATGTTTAACTTTTATGAAAAACCACATATAAATGCAAAGACATACATAAATGACTATGTTGACTTACGTATTCAAGCCTTCGCTAAATCTTTAAGACCAAAATGTTATTTTTTTAAAAAAAAAAAAAAGCACACAGGTGCTTTTAAATTTGTTATCATTGCAAGAAAAGTCTGAGATGTGTATTGAGCATTGGCATAAGCTTAGCTGGCTGGCATCAGAGTTAGTAACAGGTGGCAGAGTAAGCAGTAAAATTGCGAAGGCAGAACTGTTTGCATTTCCTGCAATATCATCTCAATCTTTTTCTAGTAAGTATAATTCTGGTAATTAGGATCACTATTTTGTTTTGTTTTTTAATGGAAGCCCAGAGGCACAAGAATATTTATGTCTTATTGTTAATAGTTTATATAGAAGGTTTTTAATCTATTATATCAGAAGTAGTAATGGTCACATTTCTGTATCCTATGATGGCACACAATTCACTTCCTAGGCATCATTTTATTTTTTCCCACTCTAAGATGTGAATCTGACATCCTCAAATAATAAAATACTAATATTATACTAGTGTTGGGAACAGGCCCCCAAATCTGGCATAAACTGGCCCCAAAACTGGCCATAAACAAAATCTCTGTGGCACCATGACATGTTCATGATGGTCATGACGCCCACGCCGGAAGGTTGTCGGTTTACTGGAATGAGGGCAAGGAACACCCTGGCCCACCCAGGAAGGAAAACCGCTTAAGGCCTTCCTAAACCACAAACAATAGCACTTGCAATCTGTGCCTTAAGGACATGCTCGGGCTGCTGATAACTAGCCAAACCCAGCCCTTTGTTTCGGCCCATCCCTTTGTTTCCTGTAAAGAATACCTTTAGTTAATCTATTATCTATAGAAATAATGCTTATCACCGGCTTCCCGACAATACGCTGTTCGAGGCTCTCAGCTCTGAAGGCTGTGAGGCCCCGATTTCCCACTCCACGCTCTATATTTCTGTATGTGTGTCTTTAATTCCTCCAGTGCCGCTGGGTTAGGGTCTCCATGACCGAGCTGGTCTCAGCACGCTAGTGACTTCTATCATCAACTAACTTTCTCATTGCTGTGCACTTGATTTTTAAACACAATTGCATCATTTCCCCAATGTTATTTATTTATTTATTGACACAGGGTCTCACTCTTTCTCCCAGGCTGGAGTACTGTGGCACAATCATGGTTCCCTGTAACCTCGAGCTCCTGGGCCCAAGCCATCCTCCCACCTCAGCCTCCTGAGTAGCTAGGACTGCAGGCGTGTGTCACCACATCCAGCTAATTTTTATATTTTTGTATGAACAGGGTCTTGTCACATTACCCGATCTGGTCTGAATTCCTGGCCTCAAGCAATCCTCACCTCTTAGCCTCCCAGCGTGCTGAGATTACAGCATGAGCCACCACATCAAGCTTATTGAAATTTTATTAGTCCAAATTATTACTGTTACAAACATGTGGAAAATATCTTCTACATAATATATTTGAAATTTTCTTTGGAACAATTATATATATGTTGGGATTATGACTTAAATGTGTTTAGAATTATTGCTTAAAATTTACATTGCTATTAAAATTAGAAATGCAAGGAAAAAGTGTTTTATTACAGCAGTATAATTAAAGTTAATGTTATATATTTATAAAATGTAGATATTTATTTTAAGTCTAATAGTAGAGAAAAATAGTTATACGCTGTGGTTATGAGAAGAGTATAGGTTTTTAATTTAGATAAAGTCTTCTTTTTATAATTCACTTATCTGTAAACTTTACCTGAATAAAGGAGGAAATCGTACCTACTGAACAAGGTGGTGAGGGAAATTACATGGTTTCCTCTGAAGGCTGTGAAGGCAGCATCCATTCCAGGCCTGGCTCGTTGGTTTACACATAGTCACATCTTCTCCCTCCTTCTCTTCATCAAGTCTCCCTTCAATGTATATCTCTGTGTCCAAATTTCTCTTTTTATGAAAACACCAGTCATATTGGAATAAGGTCTACACTCATGACCTTATTTTAACTTGACCTCTGTAAAGACCCTGTCTACACATAAAATCACATTCTCAGGCACGAGGAGTTAGGGCATCACCATAGGAATTCAACCCATTACAGACACAAACTGAAAAAGGCTTAACCCTGTTTAAGAAAATAAGAACTAATAATTGATATAAGGTGTATTTTATATCTGGATTCTTCATTAAGCATAACAACTTGGATTCCAATTAGTTTTAGCTCCATCGATTAGGACAAATGGGTGCCCACTACAGTAAACTTACCTATTGGAGTCATGCTGAAATTTGTTATAATCTCTGTCTTCCTTTTTCTATCACCATTTTATTTTTTACCATCATCGTGATGTATGTCTATTTTTCCTGTCTCTGCTCCTTATAAATCAATTGTATCTTGTAAGATTTTGAATTTTCTGATGTGGAGAATAAATCTGAAATAAGATGAAATACTAGTATGTAACCTTTCATGAACATTTTGGCTCACATCCATATTATTGGTCTTAGTGACATCCAGTGGCCACGACAGGTCAATGGCAGGATTTCAGATCTTTCCAGAAATGTCTTTACTGTGTAGTTCTCACCTAGAACAGATGAAAAATAATACATTGTTAAGCCACTGGTTATGTTAACACAGTTGTAATAAAATATTCCCTGGTCTTTTTTGATTCTTAAATGGATCTACCTTTAAAAAATAAAGATTATTACACTTAATTTTATTTTACTTCACTTTTGTCAGTGATTTAGTGTCTCCCATCACTTAAAAATATTTAATCTACAAAAGCTATTTAAAGAGAAGTTCTAATCAGACAGGATTTTATACCATTGAATAGTATTTTATTTTCACACATCTCTAAGTTAGAATATTTTACTAAAATAAAATGATCAAATATACTAGTAATGGTATGTGTTTTCCTAAACAATCAAAATTATCCTTTGCGGTAATAACTTTAAATATCACATATCTCATTAGAATGCAGTGAAGAAAGTTTGTGCTGAGACATAATTATTAAGGTCTGACTATGCTTCAGGAGCTAAATTTGGAGAATGAAGAATCAGGCTACTGCTTGGTTAAAAAAAAAAGTTCATTAAATGTATGTTGCAAATTTTTGTGCCTTGAGGAAAGTTTAGTTCTTTTCGCTGAGTTTTGGATAATAACAATGCTGATCTATATTAGAGTGATAAGCTACAAACTAACTACAAATAATGGTTACCTAGTAATTTGTAGTTTAAGAAGTCAATTATGCAAATTTGCACATACAAAAAACCTATGGGGAGTTGGGAAGCAAATCTTTCTTTCTAACTAATGGCAAAGTAGCCTATATTCGATCTCTTTTGTTATACAGTACAGAGCTACAAACCTATAGGACAAGCCATAAGATACTCAGTGTATACTTGCCATGAATAGAATTTAGCAATATGATACTTCTGACTTCACTAGGAAATTTATATACATATATATACACACACACATATATGCATATATATATACACACACACACGCACACACATATATGTAAGACCTTCAGTTGAGTATATCATTAAATGCTAGACTCTAAGAGAGGTATAGAAATAGAGTGGAGGAAAAATGACAGTGGGTCGCAGTCATTAGTAAAAGCTTCAGGAAAAAAGAGTACCATTGTTAAAATAACCATATGGCTTTGATTGCCAAGGAAAGTACGAGGAAAGGGAGAAAGGTAGCAGCTGAATTTAGGGAAGGCGATGTGGGTAAAACCTGGAAGTGAGGCACAGCTTGTAGGGGGATGACCAGGGAAATATTCTGACCACAGGTGCAGCCGTTTTGGGAGGAGTAAGATGCTTGACAAACAAGTGAGGCCGCCAGTTGATTTGTGCCTTAACCAAAGTCTGATTGCCAAGAGGAACAAGACGTCTTGTGGATTTTTAAAGAACAATGACATGATAAATGGAAGAAAAAAGTTCATGAGTCAAAACAAAGATGCATTGTGTTCCTCATAAGGTGACCATTAGAGAAAGCCAAGCACAATCTCGTGAAAGCTTAGACGTTGGAAAGAAAGGAAGATTCAGAGTCTCCAAAGCACTAAATGAGTTTGGTGATTTGCAGCCTGTGGAAGGTACAGGTCAGCAATAAGTCAACAAGCCATCCAAGATATTGATTCTGCTGCTTTTGAAAGAAAAGGGGAGAGAAGATGGGAAGGGAATTTTTCTTTTTCTTTTTTTTTTTTTTAAGAAAGAAACAAAGCTTGGGCATATGCAAAGGAAAAGTCCTGTAGGAACTAGAAGTGTTAAAATTTGGAACTGAAGGTGAGAATGACAGTCAAAAGCCTAGACAAGACAGTAATGACCCCAAAGGAATAATGGAACATAGAAGCCAAAGATTAAGCTCAGGCCAATAATGAGTTGGGGAGAGGAATGGTTAAGAATTGGAGAAGAGGCTGGGTGTGGTGGCCCATGTCTGCAATCCCAGCACTTTGGGAGGCCAAGGTAGGTGGATCATGAGGTTAGGAGTTCAAGACCAGCCTGGCCAACATGGTGAAACCCCGTTGCTATTAAAAATACAAAAATTAGCTGAGCATGGTGGCGTACATCTGTCATCCCAGTTACTTCTCGCAAGGCTGTGGCAGGAGAATCGCTTGAACCCAGGAGGCAGAGGTTGCAGTGAACTGACATTGCGACACTGCATTCCAGCCTGAGCGACAAAGCAAGATTCTGTCTCCAAATAATAATAATAATAACAATAATAATAATAAAAGAATTAGAGAAGAAAGTTAAATAGAAAACTAAAAAAAAAAAAATATATAGTGTCTCAGAGGTCAAGAAAATAATATTTTTTAATAGAAAGGCAAATAGATACAATTGCAGTGGAGAAATCAGTGAGAATCAACACAGGCCTTCGATCCAGTTGGGGCAGGAAGAGATGCAGGAGATGGAGCCTACCGTTATTAACTTCAGAGAAAGCGCTTTCATGGAATGATTGGGTCCCATCCAATTTTCTGAAAATTGAGGGGAAAAATGTTATTGAGGAAATTTATGAACTGTATTGAATAAGACCTTTGTATTAGGCTGTGCTTGTAAATGCCTGTTCTTATAAATGCCTGAGACTGGGTAATTTATTTTTAAAAGAGGTTTAAGGGTCTCACAGTTCTACAGGCTATCCAAGCATGGCACCAACATCACTTGGCTTCTGGGGAAGACTCAGGAAGCCTTCACTCATGGGGGAAGGTGAATGGGAGCAAACTGTCACATGGCGAAAGCAGGAGAAAGAAGTAGTGGTAAGCGGGGAGATGCCACACACTTTTAAACAACCAGATCTCGTGAGAACTCACTATCTTGAGGACTGCATCAAGAGGGTGGCGGTAAACCATTCATGAGTGATCCGCCCTTATGATCCAGTCACCTCCCACCAGGTCCCCCCTCCAACACTAGGGGTTACATATCAACATGAGATTTGGGTGGGGGCATACATGCAAACCGTATCGACTGTTCATTCAAAGACCCTAATTAATAAGATAAATAAAATAATATTGGGAAAGGAAAGCAGGATGAAGCAAAAATGTCACTTTAATGGGAGAAAACTGAGGCATTTTTCAAAGCCAAAAGAGAGAAATCCCAATTGGGAAAATAGGAAGATTAACTTTAAAGAGATGGCAGTGAAGACAGAAGTCAAGTAAGTCCCTTTATACATGTGAAGAGATGAGAGCAAAGGAACATTCTTTTGCAACATTAGACTTTAACTTTTGAGAGAGGGTATATCTTGCTCTGAGATGTGAGAGAAGAATAAATATAGATATGGGAACAGATAAATCGAATTAAAGATGAGAGAACTAATGGGATTGAGGGCTTAAGGAAATAAAACACAGCCTGAAAAGTTTCCATGGAAAATGATCCAAGAAGTCAATGAGGACAAATAGAAGGAGTGGTGAGCAGGAGACCCTGGCCAAGCTGAAGTTGTACAGCAGGCTCTCGCAGGGCACCAGCTGCACTAAGCCACGCAGCTTTCTCCAGCAGCGTTCTGCAGTCTGTGAGCAGAAGGCTCACCATGGAGCAATCCAAGGCTAGAGATGGTAGGGCCCTCAAGAGAGTCCAAAATACTGGCAAGAGGAGCACAGAGGCAGCTGACCGCTTACTACAAGGTGAAAAGGACTCAAGTTTCGTCCAATGAGAGAAGACTGATCTTAGCAAAGAGGGCTGGGATGAGTAATGTTGCATTCCGCAGCCAACACAGAAAACATGTTTTCAGAGTTAAGGGGGAGGCAGAGAAAAGAAATGGTGCAAAAGAGCTGAATTTCAGCGTGCCTGGGAGCGATATTTTATGTTAGGGACTTAGTTCCATGTGTGGCTGAGGTAGCTTGGCAATATTGAGCATGAGGTCAAGGGCTCTGATAAGTGGAGAACTTGGATGTTTAAAAGTGTCATTTTGGATGACAGAATGAAACAGTAGACAGACAGGCCAAAAGCTGGAGTCTGGGATTTTGGGACATGATTTCTTTTGTGTTTTTTTCTTAGAGCAGAGGTTCCAAAAGCATGGGTTTCAGATCAGCAGCATGTATAAATGTGATAGGTATCAATTTGAGGGGTCTCATTTCTGCATCAGAAACTCTGAGGCAAAGGCTTATTAATCCATGTTTTTTAAAAAACATTTATTTGTTTTGAAAATGTTCTTAAAAAACATTATTTTTACCGTATTTATTTAAGGTGTACAACATGATGCTTCAATACATGCATACACATCACAGTGATTACCACAGTCAAACAAGTTAACATTCCCATCACCTTCCCATGTTTAACAAGTCCTTCAGGTGACTGGGTGCACACTTAAGTTTAAGAACAACTTTCTTAGAGAACAGAGCAAGGAGAATGGAAAGATTAGAGAAGGGCCTCACTTGTTAAGAAATAAAGACAACAAGACTCGATCAGCATTCCGATATAATCAGCACGGATAATAATAATAACCAAGCAATACATTTTTATTTAACTCTTTTGCATTTTATAAGACTCTTTTCAAATATATTCTACAACTTCATTTAAGGTAGATGGGGATTTATTCCATGGAGTTAGGATTGTAATCGAGGATGAAACTCTTGGAGTTAAGGATTATGTTGAAAACAGCATTTTCTGAGGAGAGCGGTGTTTTTCAGATGATATAATGGAATGGTGTGAAGTTATTTTTAAGCAAAGGGGAGTTTTGCCTAAGTTTAAAATGCTGTTCCACAGGGCACAATGTATAAGGTCAGCGAGAGAAAAGGCCTAAGGAAACTAAATGTTATTGACAAAATGCCACAGATGAAAAGTTGGTTTCAGAACCAGTGAGTCGTGGAGTATTTGGCTGAGGGGAGCAATGGGTTGGGATGAGGTGGTGAGACCCACTTTGGATAGGGGAAGAGGAGAAGTTGTGAACTATACGAACTGTATTTCATGGCACGTGACAACGGGCATTGGAGTCAAAATAAAGTTTGAAATCTAATACCAACATACGCCAGCCATGTGACTTTAAGGAAGTTACTTCTCTGGCACTCAGATTCCTTCATTATCAATTGAATATTTACATTTCTATTTAATTGAGCTGGAGTGAGAATGAAAAGAAATGCTTTCTATACCATTAGTACGTTTAATAAATGTAAATGATTCACATACTTCCCTCTCCCTCTCTTCCACTTTCTCTCTCTCTCTCTCTTCTGAAACTGTAAGTTCTTGGTAATGATGTGAGGAACACAGAGATACGTTCAGCTATCATGAAGAGAATTAGTATACCTGGGTTTTTAAAATAGATGCTGCGGTGACAGCTTTTGTGGAGCTAAGGCTAGTTTTGGCTACTCAAAATAACAAGGAACATTTCGAGCTCTCTGTAACCTAACATAAGCCACCTAGAGCAACAATGTGTTTTTTTAATAGAAGCCAACTCTGAAGCCTGTTTTTACCATTCCTGTGACGAATCTGCCTGATAAGGCCCAGGTTGCTGTCTACATTGAAGATGAGGTGAACAGGCGGGCTAGGCCTCCACTCTCGCAGACCTCAGGTTCACATGCAAAAAACTGATTCTAATTTTGAAAGAAGTATGATAGCTACATTTTTACATATATTGATTTTCTTCTTTGTTTTTTGAGACAAGGTCTTGCTCTGTCACTCAGGCTGGAGTGCAGTGGTACTATCACAGCTCACTGCAGCCTCACCCTCCAAGCTGAAACAATCCTCCCAAGTAGCTGAGACTACAGGGGTGCACCACCATGCCTGG
>NW_012105487.1:1325191-1326228 GCF_000951045.1 Mandrillus leucophaeus | reverse complement strand
TATTTTTAGTAGAGACTGGGTTTCACCATGCTGGCCAGGCTGGTCTCAAACTCCTGACCTTGTGATCCGCCTACCTTGGCCTCCCAAAGTGCAGGGATTACAGGCGTGAGCCACCGCGCCTGGCCTGTACCTGCTTTTCAATGATAATTTTATGATAAATAATAGGAATGTTTACTGTTTATAGAAAGGAATGTGAAATTTTAAGAAATACATGCAAAATTTAGGGATGCTGCATCTTAACAATATTGAAAATAAATAGTTTCAAGAAGAGTAAATGATAAGTGTAATTCACATTACAAATATGAGGTTGCTTTGTGATTTGCTAGGAATAAACTTTTAGCACATATATTCTGAAGAATCATGACAAGTTAGACATGTTATAATTTCCAGGTAATCACTTTATGAAAAAATATCACTCGTTGTGAGATGATTTACATAAAAATAAATTAACAGTGTCATTTGAATTTATTTAATTATTTAAATGCCAGGCTAAATATATTCTTTAGAGAAATCTTTGTAAAATTGTATTTTTGTTAGTAATTAAAAGTATTAGTAATGCTTATTACTGTCTCTACTCTATACTTAACTGAAGTCCTCAGTAATTCCCAGTGACTGCCATGATGGGATCTGACAAAATCTGACAATGCCTGAGAGGCTCAGGCTTCAACATACATTCAATTAGGAATGAGGAAATACATAGAAGACTTCACATTCACCTAAGGCTATATATTTGATTTAAATAACTCTTTGCCTATGGAATATAGACACACTACCTAGGTAGTCAATTAGCACATCTGTTATGATATTTATCTCAAATGTATTTCAAAGTTTGTTTAATTACAAAGGCAGTGCCTTAATTTAAAAAGCTCAGTGCATTCAGTGTGCATTGAAGAAAGAAAATTCAGATAAATGAAATCAATAAAATAAAAATGCAATATTTCTACCATTCGTAGATTATCACACACATACTATAGATTACACTTCAGGGTAAAACCTTCCAGATATTTTGCTATGTTTATATATGTACACACACACAC
>NW_012105487.1:1306347-1320280 GCF_000951045.1 Mandrillus leucophaeus | reverse complement strand
TTTTTTTTTTTAGATAGAGTCTCACTCTGTCCCCCAAACTGGAGTACAGTGGCGTGATCTCGGTTCACTGCAGCCTCCACCTCCCAGGTTCCAGCAATTCTCCTGCCTCAGCCTCCCAAGTAGCTGGGATTACAGATGTCCATCACAATGCCAGGCTAATTTTTGTGTTTTTAGTAGAGACAGAGTTTTGCCATGTTGGCCAGGCTGGTCTCAAACTCTGGCCTCAGGTGATCCACCCACCTCGGCCTCCCAAAGTGGTGTGATTACAGGCATGAGCCACCATGCTCGGCCTCCTCTTCTTTTTAAATCTATTAACACCTCCCCCTTCCTTTTATATTTCCTTTTATGGCATTGACTTCTTAAAGAGACCTTGTTAGTTATATTGAAGAATATTCTACCTTCTATTAGGATATGCCCCAAAATAATTTAGCTTGTTCTTTTTCCCAAATTTAATTCTAAATGGTTATTGGATTAAGAATATGTCATAGATACAGTGCACATTATCACATCAGAAGACATCTAGATAATTCACCATTAATGATGCCACTGAATTTAGCTCATGACAGTCTGATTTCCTGAAATATGGCTACTTATACCCCTTGGGATAGGAAGGTGATCTCTGTTGTTTTACTTTGGCTTCTTTCAAATCAAAACTAATTTTCTATCAAAACTGGTTTTCTATCAAAACTAATAGTCTTTACACAAATTGATCATCCTTACCAGAGCTGGCGTTTAACTGGGAATTGAAAATTGCTGCTTTTTAAATGTTTTTAATTCAGAATGTAAAATTAAATAGAGTTATTATGGTTATCACTTATTGAGTACTTACAAAATGTCAGAGTTTGTACAACAGGCTAAATAAGTACTGAGTCATTTAAACCTCAGAAATCATACAAGGTAGGTAATATTTTGCTTATGTAGCCAATGAGGAAACTGAGACTGTTACAATAAGACTATCACAGAAATTAAAATGCAAACAACACAATAGCAAGAAAACAAATAACCTGATTTTTTTAATGGGCAAAGGATCTGAATAGACACTATTAAAACATTTTCAACATCCCTAATCATGGAAGAAATGCAAATTAAACCACAGTGAGACACCACTTCACAACTGCCAGAGCGGCTAATTTTAAAAAGATAAAAGATAAGTGCTGGCAAGGATGTGGAGAAAAGGAAAGCCTTGTACTCTGTTGGTGGGAATATAAATTAGTACAGTCATTATGGAAAACAGTATGTAGATTTCTCAAAAACTAAAAATAGAGCTACCATATGAACCAGCAATACCATTTCTGAGTATATATCCAAAAGAAATAAAATCAGTATATCAAAGAGCTATCTGCACCCCCATATCCACTGCAGCATTATTTATAATAGCCAAAATATGAAAGCGACCCAAGTGTTCATCAACTTATGAATGGATAAAGAAAATGTAGTGTATATACACAATGGAATACTATTCAGCCCTAAAGAAGAAGAAAATGTTAAACTGTTTCGCTGTCATAACCATTACACTGTCTACATATGTCTGTGTATCTATATGTATCCCATAACATCTTGCCATAAACTTCAAATATACACAATAATTTATTTTTTTTGAAAGAGAATAAAATTCTGTCATTTGCAACAACATGGGTGAACATGGGAGACATTAAGTGAAATAAGCGAGGCACAGAAAAATCAATACTGCTTGATCTCACTTATATGTGAATTTTTTCTTAGAAATCAACGTAGAAGCAGAGAGTAGAATGGTGGTTATCAGAGGCTGGGGGAAAGGGTGCACAGGAGAGGGATTGGGAAGATGTTGATTGAAGAGTATGAAGTTTCAGTTAGTCAGGAGGAATAAGTTTTCAAGATTCACTGCAAAATATAGTGATCATAGTTAATAATAATATATTGTACATTTTAAAATTGCTATGAGTAGATTTTAAGTATTCTCACTACCAAAATAAAAAAGTATGTGAAGTGATGGATATGTTAATTAGTTTGATATCATTCTTTCAAACTATATACATATGTCAAAATTTCACACTGTACCCCATAAATATATACAATTATTATTCATGAACTTAAATTTAAATTAAAGCAGTTAAGAAACGTTTTCTTATTTGCATTTCATTAATGCTGGAAGTAGGATCCAAACCCACTGTTTATCTGGCTCCAAAGACTATGATATTTACTAGTAAGTAATATCACTTTCCAAGCTACAGATATTTTATGTTTTGTTTAAAAATGATATTGATAATAATAATGTTAAAAATGACATCATTAAATATAACCATGAATTTCCAGAAAGCAGCCTACTCTATCAAGTGGAAGTAGTTTAAGCTTACATATCTCAGCTTCTGCCTCTCATTCTCATTCTTTAGCACTCAGTTTCTAAAATCTCTTTGGTTAAATTTAATAATTTTAGCTTCTTTTTAAAATTTAAAATTGGGGTAGGGTAGAGGACCGAAGAAATATTAGCTACCTTGTGAGAAAATCTTTGTTTGGTTTTATTCCTTCTCGATAAGCAATGAAGACCAACTTGTGATAAAATCAAATAACTGCTTGGAGAGTATATTCATTTCTCTATAGTTTCCTGGAAAATCTTCCCATTTGCCTCATTCATTTGAATATAGAATGTTAAATGATTTTATTATTCCCATGAAACCCCTTGAGTGTGTTGACAATTTTTATGAAATACTGAGTATGTACAAAAAAAAGTTATAATATAGATGTAAGGCATAGTGAATACTTATTTAAAGAAAATACCTGCTCTCCTATCATTCAGTTTAAGAAAAATACAGTTATACCTCCCATATGAACCTCTCCAGATGACATCTTCCACTTCTCCCTGCACCAGAGATAGTTAGCCTCGTCAATTTTTGACATTATTAAACATTCTAACATTTTCCCATCTTGTGTGTCAAATATTACCATATCGTGATATTGTTAGTGAGGTACTCATGATATGATATGTGGTTTTTTTTTTTCAAGAAAGAAGGGCTTTTTTGAAATACTTTTATTTTAAATTCAGGGGTATACGTGCAGGTTTGTTGCATAGGTAAACTTGAGTCATGGGGGTTTGTTGTATAGATTACTTGATCACCCAGGTATTAAGCCTAGTACCCATTGGTTATTTTTCCTGATTCTCTCCCTCCTCACACCTTTCACCCTCTGATAGGCCCCAGTGTGCACTGTTCCCCTCTATGTGTCGATGTGTTCTCATCATTTAGCTCCCACTTGTAAGTAAGAACACGTGGTACTTGGTATTCTGTTTCTGTGTTAGTTTGCTAAGGAGAACAGCCTCCAGCTTCATCCATGTACCTGGAAAATACATGATCTCATTCTTTTTTATGGCTGCATAATATTGCATGGTGTATATGTACCACATTTGCTTTATCCAATCTGTCATTGATGGTATTTAGATTGTTTCCATATCTTTGTTGTTGTGAAAAGTTCTGCAATGAACATTTGCATGCATGTGTCTTTATGGTAAAATGATTTCTATTGCATTGGGTCTATACCAAATAATGGGATCACTGGGTCAAATGGTAGCTGCTTGTAGCTCTTTGAGGAATGGCCACACTGCTTTCCACAATGGTTGAACCAATTTACACTCCCACCAAGAGTGTATAAGTGTTCCCTTTCTCTGCAACCTTGCCAGTGTCTATTCTTTTTTGACTTTTAATTAATAGTCATTCTGACGGGTATAATTAATAGTCATTCTGACTGGTATGAGACGGCATCTCAATACACTTTTGATTTGCATTTCTCTAACAATCAGTGATATTGAGGTTTCTTTCATATGCTTTTTGGCCATGTATATGTCTTCTTTTGAAAAGTGTCCATTCATGTTCTTTGCCCACTTTTTAATGGGGTTTTTTGTTTTGCTGTGCAGAAGCTCTTTAGTTTAATTAGATCACATTTTTCATTTATGCTTTTGTTATTATTGCTTTTGGGATCTTTGTCACGAAATCTTTTCCTATTCCCCTACGTCCAGAATGGTATTGCCTAGATTGTCTTCTCAGGTTTTTATAGTTAGTTTTGAGTGTTACATGCAAGTCTTTGTTGAGTGTTACATGCAAATCTCGAGCTGATTTTTGCATATGATGTAAAGAAGGGGTCTAATTTCAGTCTTCTGCATATGGCTACTTGACTATCACAGAGCCATTTATTGAATAGGGAGTTGTTTCCCCATTTCTTGTTTTTGTCAGCTTTGTTGAAGATCAGGTGGTCACAGATGTGCAGACTTATATCTGGGTACTCTATTATATTCCATTGGTCTATGTGTCTGTTTTCGTACTAGTACCATTCTGTTTTGGTTACAATATCCTTGTAGTATAGTTTGAAATCAAGTAACAGGATGCCTGCAGCTTTGTTCTTTTTGCTTAGGATTGCCTTGGCTATTCTGGCTCTCTTTTGGGTCCATATGAGTATCAAGAGAGCTTTTCCTAGTTCTGTTAACAATGTCATTGGTAGTTTGATAGGAATAGCATTGAATCTATAAATTGCTTTGGGAAGTCAGACATTTTAATGATATTGGTTTTTCCTGTTCATGAGCATGGGATGTTTTTCCTTATGTTTATGCTGTCTCTGATTTCTTTGAGCAGCATTTTGTAATTCTCAATGTAGAGGTCTTTCATCTCCCTGGTTAGCTGTATTCCTAGGTATTTTGTTCTTTTTGTGGCTACTGTGAATGAACTTGCATTCCTGATTTGACTCTCGTCTTGGCTGTTGTTGATGTACAGGAATGCCAGTTTTTTTGTGCATTGAGTTTGTATCCTGAAACTTTATTGAAGATGTTTATCAACTGAAGGAGCTTTGAGACTGAGACTGGAGTTTTCTAGATATACAATCATGTTGTCTGCAAACAGGGATAGTTTGACTTCCTTTTTTCCTTTTTGGATACCCCATTGCTGTAGCCAGGACTTCCAATACTATGTTCAATATGAGTAGTGAGGGAGGGCATCCTTATGCTGGTTTTCAGAGGGAATGCTTCCAGCTTTTCTCCATTTAGTACAATCTTGGCTAAGGGTGTGTCATAGATGGCTCATATTATTTTCAGATATGTTCCTTCAATACCTAGTTTATTAAGAGTTTTTAACATGCTGGGATGTTGAATTTTATCAAAAGCCTTTTCTGTATCTGTTAAAATAATCATGTGGTTTTTGTCTTTAGTTCTACTTATATGATGAATTACATTTATTGATTTTTGTATGTTGAACCCAACTTGCATCTCGAGGATGAATGTGGTGGATTAGCTTTTTGATGTGCTCCTGGATTTGGTTTGCAAATATTTTGTTGAGTATTTTTGCATTTATGTTCATCAAGGATATTGGTCTGAAGTTTTCTTTTTTGTTGTGCCTACCTGGCTTTGGTACCAGGATGATGCTGGCCTCGTAGAATAAGTTGAGGAAGAGTCCCTCCTCCTCTATTTTTTGGAATAATTTCAGTAGGAATGGCACCAGCTGTTCTTTGTACATCCAGTAGAATGTGGCCATGAATCCACCTGGTTCTGGGCTTTTTGTGGTTGATAGGCTATTTATAACTGATTCAATTTCAGAGCTTGTTATTGGTCTGTTTAGGAAATCAATTTCTTCCTGGTTCAGTCTTAGGAGGTTGTATGTCTGCCCAGGAATTTGTCCATCTCTTCTAGGTTTTCTAGTTTGTGTGCATAGAGGTGTTCATAGTGGTTTCTGGTTATTTTTGTTTCTGTAGGGTCAGTGATAACATCCCCTTTGTCATTTCTAATTGTGTTTATTTGGATTCTCTCTGCTTTCATCTTTATTTGTCTCACTGACTGCTGAATAGCTAACAGTCTATCTTACTAATTAAAATAAAATTGTTGATCTTTTGAATCGCTTTTTGTGTCTTGATTTCCTTCAGTCCAGCTCTGATTTATGTTATTTCTTGTCTTCTACTAGCTTTGGGGTTGGCTTGCTTGTGATTCTCTAATTCTTTCATTTGTGATGTTAGGTTGGTAATTTGAGGCCTTTCTCATGTTTTGATTTGAGGATTTAGTGCATGAATTTCCCTTGTAACACTGCCTCAGCTGTGTCCCAGAGATTCTGGTATGTTGTATCTTTGTTTCAAAGAACTTCTTTATTTCTGCCTTAATTTTGTTATTTATCCAAATGTCATTCAGGAGTATGTTGTTTAATTTCCATGTAATTGCATGGCTTTGAGTGATATTTTTAGTATTGATTTCTATTTTCATTGCGTTGTGGTCTGCAAGTATGTTTGGTATGATTTTCATTCTTTTGCATTTGCTGAGGATTGTTTTATGTATGATAATGTGGTCAATTTTAGAGTATGTGCAATGTGGTGATGAGAAGAATACACATTCAGTTGTTTGGGAGTGGAGACTTCTGTAGAGGTTTCTCAGGTCCATATGGTCCAATGTTGAGTTCAGGTCCTGAATATCTTTGTTAATTTTGGGGGTATCTAAGGCTCCCCAGGCTCTGCATGTGCCTGAGCGGCTGCTCTGCCGAGACTTCATGTAGCTCTGCATGTCAGACTGAAGGCCCTGAAGGCCCTGAAGGAGTGAGTTCACAAGTGGATATTCTGACCCCAGGGTTGCAAAGATCTGTGTTGGAAGGATGGGTTCCCAGGGTCACTCACCACTTCCCTGGGCATGGGAGGTTGCCTTGGCTCCATGTCATTCCTGAGTGGGCAGTCATCCTGCCTTGCTTTTATCTACTCTCCGTGGGTCGAGTTGTGTCCTTGATTAGTCCCACTGCAGGTACCTGATGTTTCAGCTGAAGGTACTGTGTTTACTTGCCCCTTCCATTCCTCTCTGTGAGAGTGGTGCACACTGGCTGCTTCTACTCAGCCATCATGACCAAAACCCAACATTCTTCACAGGAACAGAAAAAAATCTCCAAATTTTTGTGGAACAACAAACAAACCTGAATAGCCAAAACAATCCTAAGAAGAAAGAACAAAGCCGGAAGCATCACACTACAAGACTTCACAATATACTACAAAGCTGTAGTAACCAAAACAGCATGGTGCTGGCATAAAAACAGACACATTGACCAACAGAATAGAACAGAGAAATCAGAAACTAATCCATGTGTTTACCACCAACCGATTTTTGACAAAGGCACAAAGAATATATATTTTTTCATAAAGAAATTAAAGCTGTCATTTTCTCCTGTATAAAGTTTTAACTATATCCTGTAAATTTTGATAAGAAGTTCCTATAACTTTTTTATTGCTGAATATATTCTAACTTCCATTTTTGTTTCTTCTTCATCTCATGAGCTATGTATGTAGAAGTTGGTGTTAAAATTTTAAAATATGTGAAGTGTTCATATACCCTTTGAAGATAAAATCTCTGAAATTTGCTGTTATCTGGAACAAGAGCTTTCTAGGAAAGTGAAAGACCCTGGGTTAGAAAATAGCTGGTGTATTCAAGGAACAGCAAGAAATCCAGTGTGGCTGGAGGAGAGTCAACACAAGGATAGAAAATGTAATCAGAAGGATAACACAGAGCAGGTTCCTATAAGGCCTTGAAGATCAGTTAAAGTTTTGGCATTTACTCTAAGATAAGGAACACTGGAAGGATTTTAAGCAAATCTGCATTTGAGCAGGATCATTCTGTTAAGAGTAGACAGGACTGGTAAGTGCAGAAGCTAAGATACCAATTAGAAGTATTTTTACAATAATCTAGACAATAGATGTTCAAGGCTTTGACCAGGAGTGGCAGTGAGGAGAGTGATTGATAAAGTTTGGATGTTTGTCCCCTCCAAATCTTATGTTGAAATGTGACCTCCAGTGTCAGAGGTGGGGCCTGATGGGAGGTTATTGGATCATGGGCATGGATGACTCACGAATGGTTTAATGCCATCCCCTTAGTGATCAGTGAGTTCTCGCTCAGTTAGTTCATGCAAGATCTGGTAGTTTAAAAGAGTATGGCACCTTCCTCTACTCTTGCTCCCACTCTTGTCTTGTAGGATATCAGCTTCCTTTCCATTCCACCATGATGGTAAGCTTCCTGAGGACTCACCAGAAGCTGAGCAGATGCCAGCACTATGCTTCCTGTACAACCTACAGAATCATGAGCCAATTAAAACTCTTCTCTGTATAAATTACTTTGTCTGAGGTATTCTTTTATAGCCATGCAAGAATGAACTAACACAGTGATGAGAGATCAAATCATGGATATATTTTAAAAGGAACCGGTGAAAACTTCTGTCACACTAGATGGGTGTCACCGAAATAGAAGAGTCAAGGATGACAGCAAAGTTTTTAACTCAAAATCCAGAAGACCTTAGTTGTAATCAATTTAACCGAAGAAGACTTAGGCACTTCTGGAATTCAAGGAAGAGGTTAAGATTAGAGATATAAATTTGGGAATCATCAAATATGTACAGTCATTTAACTGGCGTTGGTTACCTATGTAGTAGTTAGTGTAAATAAAAAAGAGAGGATGTCTAACTACTATCTCCTTGACAATCCAATATTTAGACATAGAGGAGATGAAGAGGAGTGAGCCAAAGACAATGAGAACAAGTGACTGTAAAGTCAAGAGGAAAACTAGGTAAGTATGTTGTGGAAGGTCAAGTGGAGAACATGTTTCAAGATGGACACAATGATCAACTATGACAAACGTTCCTTGTAAATCAAGATGAGGATTGAGAAATGATTACCAGCAATGGAATTTCATGGCTAATCTTGATAAAATGCAGTTTTAGTGGTATAGTGTGATGGGAACATGAATGCAATGAATTCAAAGAGAATGAGAGGAGAGCACAAGCATGAACAATTATTTTAAAGAGTCCTTTAATTTTTTAAAGGGAAGATAAAAGATTATGTGATAGCTAGAGAGAGACATGAAGTTAAGAGAAGAGCATTTGATGATGCTAGCATTAACAAATCATACTTACATGCTGATAGGCATGATCTAAGGAAAAGGGGAAAAAATGATGATGTTGGAGACAAGTGAGAGAATTGCTGGAGTATTATCCTTGAGTGAGTAAGTGAGAAAAGAATAGAGAGCCCAGTGCAGAAGTTGGCCTTAGTGAAGAGCAAGGAGTTTATTCAACGTAACAGGAGGCAAAGTATCATGTACACGAACCTCTATAGATACCGTTGTGGATGTGGTGGTTGGAGCTCTTAGAAATTTTTTTTCCTATTGCTTCCATTTTTTTTATGAAGAAAGAAAATAAGTCATCGGCTGATAATGGGGATAGGGAAGACATGCACCACGTGTGAGGAGAGAAGAAAGAATGAGAAGTATGAGAAAGAGAAAATCAACTAGCAAAATAAATTATGATCGATGAGCAGCATGAAAAACCTTTTTAGTTTACTGATCACAAATGAAAAGTAAGATAGGTAAGTACGTTTTATTTCATTTTGTTGCTTGTGTTTTTGTTTTGTTTTGTTTTGTTCATTCTTAGTCACAGTCTGGGCACAAAATATGCAGAGTCGTATTTAATCGATGCTTTGGTTTCATAAAGTGAGTATGACAAAGAGCAATAAAGTTAGAGTTTGTTAAACCCTGATCCTTTTCAAAAGTCTGTGGTTTGTGTTATGATATTTTTAAATTACAAATTCATTTACAATTATTATTCAATCCAAAGAAGAATTTTTGACATGATACGTTTTCTTTATTAATGAAAACTAAAACTCACATTATGGGAAATAAGAAAATTATTCTCAAAACTACTTTGAATCATGATAGTAAAGCATAGTGATTGAAAATAAGTAACTTGCAGTGTGAATGGAAATTTCCATTTAATATGTCAGAAATAACTTATATAGTCATAGTAATAAGTAATACAATCCCTTTGAAATAAAGTAGAAATTTTAAGACACTATTTAAAAAGGATGCTTTTATGGGCTAATTCTGTATGAGCCAATATGAAGCTACAAATTGATTTGTTTTATATCTCAGAAATAAAATTTAATTTTCTTTACAAAGAAATCAAGAAGTTAACATTCTTTTATTAGAATGCCAGAATGCATCTTAAAGTAATGGCTGCTAGGAAGAATAGTGTTTCAAGTAAGTGTTTGTGGATAACATAAGGTATATACAAAATACATGTTAATTTATTTTATTATAAAAATATATTCCCCTCAGATACATGGTGCACACCCCCTTAATATCCCCTTGACTACTCTTGCCTCCTGGACTTTCTTCTCTATTTGCTTCACAGCACTTGGTCGCATGGTAATCCAACTCCAATCACACTCACACAATTCCTCCATCTGAAGCCAATTGACCACAGTCTAGGAGTATCCAGCTCTCCAAAAACGTCTTGAACCTGAGTGAAACACAAGAGAAAGAATAAAATCTAGCTTTTCAAGCAGCTGCTAAAGGGGCCCAAATAATGCAACCCAGAATTGCAGGGGAATCAACACCTCAGGGAGTGAGCTTTGACAAATCGGGAGAGAAGACAGACAAGTCAATTATGTAAATTCTCTCTCCTTCCCTTCAATGTTCTATTCCCAGTCACAGTTTCTACATAGACCCTGCCTGGAGATATCCTCTAAGGCATAGCAGGTGCACCTACCAAGTGGCCAACTGTGTCATTTGCATTACATCAGGAAACATGACTAGCACGATACCACATCATCTTGCACTGTACCTATCTTTCCCTGCCTCACTTCTGTTTGCCCTGATTCTCATTTCGTAGAATTGTACATCACAAATAAAGCCTCAGCATTTAATCTTTGCATTAGACTATTTTCAAGGAATCACAGGCTAGAAGGAGAACAAGAGTATGTAGCACATGTGTGGCTGAAATGTTCATAGAATCATCATCCAAGTTGAAACTTATGACATTACTTTAGAACCTTTTCTTTATGCCCTTCACCAAATACATAAGATAATCATTATCCTTAGTTATATTGTAATCATTTCCTTCTGCTTCCTTCCAGTTTTATTGCTTATATATGCATGTTCCTAAGCAATATCATTTTGTTTTGCCATTTTCGAAATCTATATATGTGGGATGATACGTAATATATTTTGGGAGTTTTTTTCCTCGAAGTTTTACTTGTGAGATTCATTCATGTTGCTTTCATGTAGCTGTGGCTTATTAATTTTTGTTATTACATAGTACTATATTATATGAATAATTAAAAATTACTAATTCTGCTGATGGATAGTTAGGCTTTTAATAGTTCTTTTTCTGTACGAGCATTTTTAGGTATGTCTTCTAGGACAAAAATGCAAGAGTGCATCTAGGTTATACACCTATGAGTGGATATTCTAGTTCATAAGATATGCACATGTTTCACCATAAAAATATGAGAGTTTTTACTGCTCTGCATTTTCAACTATGCTTGGTTTTCTATAGTTGTTCTACGTATAGTTTTTACCAGTCTGGTTGTTAGGTAATGCTATCTCAGTGTGGATTTCATTTGCATTTCCATGAAAATTAATGAAATTGAGTATATTTGTATTTTCTATAGTGTTTATTAAAATCTTTTAACCATTTGAAAATTGTGTTTTTCTTAGCAATTTGTGAGATTTCCTTACATGTTCTAGATATTAGTTATTTTTCATTAAAATATATGGCAAAGCACTTTTCCCAGTTGTTTTGTCTTTTCACTCTCTGTGGGATATCTTAATTTAAATGTTGGCCAAATTTATCAATGCCTTCCATCATAGTTTTTGTTTTTATGTGTCTCATGGCATAATCACTTCTAATCCTAAAACAACTTTTTACCTTTTTATCCATAGATTGTATGATTCTGTATTTTATATTTAGGTCTTGAGACACTGAAATTCATTTTTGCTATATGTCAGGTTTCTTTCCTCCTTTTTTTACTTCATTCTTTCAGTTTATTTATTTAATGTAAATTTAGTCCTTTCCTTATTGATCTGCAGTAACATCTCTGCCATTATATCAAGGGTTCATATATTTAGAGTTTTTTTCCTGGGCTTCTATTCTTTTTTATGGTTTAATTGTTTACCCCTAAAATTTCGCGTTATCAAACTTGCTATAGCTTTATAACACACACTACTGCTTTGTTATGAGACTGTCCTGTTTTTCACTTTTTTACTTCCATATAAATTTAGACTCAATTTTACATGCTTCGCAAAAAATTACTTATTGGCATTTTAATGGAATGCATTGAATCTATAGATCTATTAGCCAAAAAAATGACATTTTCTATTTATTCCCTTGCTCTATATTTATTTTTAAATATAAATCATTAGATAAAATAGGTTTCTTATGTCAATAGTATTCTGTCTTTCAGTTTTTGGTAAATAATGATTTCTGCTGTAAATTGCTTTCTTATCACACATATTATTAAATATAATACCTTTATGTGTATATTGTTCTAAATATTTTCTAATTTCCAGAATATTTTTTGATCAATGAATTATTTAGAATATGATTTTAAGTACCCAAATTTATGAAATGTCTTATCTTTTTGCTATTTATTTCAAATTGAACAGTATTATGATTAGAGAAAGTGATCTCATGACATCAGTTCTTAAATATATTTTGATACTTAGTTTGTGGCCTAGTACACTGTTAATATTTGTAAATATTTTATGTATGCTTGAGAAGAATGCATATTTTCTGACTGTTGGGTTCAGGGTTCTACATATTTATTAGAACAAATTTATTTTTTGAAAGCTTTTATATCTCTATTTACTTTTTTCTGCTTTACTTATAATAGTAACTGAAAGAAATATGTAAAAAAAAAAAAAAAAAAAGCCTCCCGCTATGATTACTGACTTGTCAATTTCTGCTATAATTCTTTCAACTTTTACTTTACCTGTGTTGATGGTATTTTAATAAGTACTTACAGGTTTAAAATTATTATAGTTCACAGATTATTCACAAAATATTTTATCATTATACTATGAAATAGTTTGTCATATTAATGCTTTAGTGTTAAATTTTATTTTTTTATTTAATTACTATAGCTACATTGTACATTGATTTCATTTTTATTTGGCTTTTCTGCCCAGAGTCTAGGCCACCATAGCCAAATTCCCTTCCATTTTTCCATACTATTAGAGGTCTTGCATTTTATCTGAGGACATAGCTTTTCAAACATCTAGGTCTCAATCTGCATCCTATCCTCCATCATGTGAAAACTCAAAGACTCATAATCTACTCAATAGGATGTTAAGTCTCTTTTAAGAAAAAATAGCAAAACTCCATGGAATAGTCACTACATCAATTCTCATATTGAGTATTTTGTCTCTCAGTCTTCTCTCCATTTTTGTTATCTGATGACTTATCTTACTTCTTTGTTAGCCTCAAAGTGCACTTAGAAGTAGGTTTATTGTGTTTTATCCAACATGTCTAGATATTCTGAGATGCGACATTCTCTGGTTATTGATGAAGCAGAACCCACTCAGTGATTTCATCATATTGATGAACCTCGTGAACATGATTCCATACTGGCTGCAGGTCAATAATTTCATGTCAGTTGAGTGAAAATAGTTCTTTGGACTTCCCTTATTTTTAAATTATCAGTGTAGAACAAAAACATAAATTACAGATGTCAAAACAGAAATGAGTAGAAAATAACTAAAATGTTATGAATAGCTTATATTCTTTTGTAATAACCAATAAAAGTTTTAATGAGAATTTTGTTTTAAATAGTTGTGCCTCATTTTTTTTACTATTATTATTATTATTATTATTATTATGCTTTAAGTTTTGGGATATATGTGCAGAATGTCCAGGTTTGTTACACAGATATACATGAGCCATGATGGTTTGCTGCACCCATCAACCCATCATCTAGGTTTTAAGCCCCACATGCATTAGGTGTTTCTCCTAATGCTATCCCTCCCCTTGCTCCCCACCCCCTGACAGGCCCATGTGTGATGTTCTCTCCCTGTGTCCATGTGTTCTTATTGTTCAACTCCCACTTATGAGTGAGAACATGTGGTGTTTGGTTTTCTGTTCCTGTGTTAGTTTGCTGAGGATGATGGTTTCCAGCTTCATCCATGTCCCTGCAAAGG
>NW_012105487.1:1303372-1304877 GCF_000951045.1 Mandrillus leucophaeus | reverse complement strand
CCTGTAGTCCCAGCTACTTGGGAGGCTGAGGCAGGAGAATGGCGTGAACCCGGGAGACGGAGCTTGCAGTGAGCCGAGATCGCGCTACTGCTCTCCAGCCTGGGTGACAGAGCGAGATTCCGTTTCAAAAAAAAAAAAAAGACTATTCCATAATTTTCACTGATTAAAGTTGAAGACAGAGTAGATCAACCTTTCCTACCTCTAAACTTTAGCCATATTTTGTGGCCTGCTGAATATAGTAATAAATTCATTATTATATTCACTTTTAAATTATTGATTTAATAATAAATTCAATATTAATATTATCAATATAATAATTCATTATTATACCCACTGGGCCATAAAATCTCTGTTTAAGGTTACTTCCCAGGTATTAATAAATACCACTTTTGGTGGCATTTATTAATCATATTAATTCTTGATTCTCACTGAGAAACTTGTTTTTGTGGTTTTGGAGTTAGTCCTTTTTAACTTGTATGCTTTTTTCTTTCCTGATGTTAACATATTCCGCCCCCCCGCCCCCCGCTTTAGTGAGATAAAATTGACAATGTAAAATTCTGTATATTTAAGATGTGCGATGTTACATTTTGATACACATTTAAATTGCTAAAATGATTACCACAATCAAGCTGATCAACATATCTATCACCTCATATAGTTATTTTTTGTGTGTGGATGCTGAGAATTCTTATACTTCTACCAAATCTGTTTGAAAGTTTCTATTGTTCTGTATCCTTGCTAATACTTCACATTGTCAAGGTTCATAAAATCTCTTGTGGGATCTACTGGAATCTCATTGTGGTTGTATTTTACATCTCCCAACTACTATTTTAAAATGTAGTAATACATAGTTTGTTGTCTATTTACGGCATACATGGATATTCTCTTACAAAATGCCTGTTCAAACTTGTTGCCTATAGTTTAGAAGAACTAGAGAAGATAGGACGTTTTTTCATTATTGATTATAAGATGAATTATTTATTAATTATGATCCATTTTTAGTTATATGGGTTGTAAATATCTTCTGTTATTTAGCTTGTTATTCATGCTCTTAAAGGACTAATTTAAGGAATAGGTTTTCCTTTTTAGGTAGGCAAAATTATCAATTTTTTCCTTTGTGGATAGAGCTTTTTCTCTTCTCTTTAACAGTATTTTTCTAATCTTCCAGTACAATATTGAAGCTAAACGGTAATAATGAACATCCTTGTTTCACTTCCAAAGGAAAAACTGTCGTCATTTTTCCACTAAGTATGATATTGGCATTAGGGATTTTGGTTTGGTTGGTTGTTTATGTATTTGTTTGGATACTCTTTTTATATTAATAAAATTCCCTTCTATTCTTAATTTTATAAAAGCTTTTTCCATGAGCAATTCTTTAATTTTATTGAAAGCTTTTCTACACTTTTTTTTTTTTCAGCAGCTATAACATTTTTCTCCATAATTTTATAATAGGTAAGTTTTTTAGGGACTAGCCTAGAGAATGTTTAATATTGAACAAACTTTAC
>NW_012105487.1:1275003-1299022 GCF_000951045.1 Mandrillus leucophaeus | reverse complement strand
TTTCTACATTTTCTCTCTAACTTGATTAGATTCATTAGAATATATTATTTGGCATTCCATGCATTTAAGAAGAATCAGCTTTTAGAATTATTCATCATTTAATATGAATTTATATTTATTACTTATTTTTCTTTCTATTTCTCACATCTGCTTTTTAAAAATCTTCTGATTCTTCTTTTTATGCTGTCTATTTTTATTTTTTCTGTTTATATATTAAAAACAGTTTTGCTAGAAATTTACTTTTGGCCAGGCATGGTGGCTCACACCTGTAATCCCAGCACTTTGGGAGGCCGAGGTGGGCAGATCACAAAGTCAGGAGATCAAGACCATCCTGGCCAACCCTGTCATCTACTAAAACCATGTCATCCATAGTGAAACCCCATCTCTACTAAAATACAAAAATAATTAGCTGGGCATGGTAGTGGGCACCTGTAGTCCCAGCTACTCGGGAGGCTGAGGCAGGGGGATTGCTTGAACCCAGGAGGCAGAGGTTGCAGTGAGCCAAGATCATGCCACTGCACTCCAGCCTGGTGACAGAGCAAGACTCCAGATTGAAGGAAAACACTATGTTTGTGACATTTATGTGTTCTCTTTGACCCTTCAGTAAAACCAAAAGATTCTAGGGCTCATAACAATGATCTTTGTGTTGTTCTTTGTATCGTAGCAGATCTTTTACTGCTGTGTGCACAGACTGCTAATTGTTTTATAAGGTCTCTTGAACTCTTGCATAGTGATAAACATTTTTTAACTCGATTACACTTCCCATTCTTCCTTAAAGTTAGGTTTGGCCATGTACCTAATTTCTGGCCAAAGGAATTTAAGAAGAAAAGAGGTGTGTAACTTCAAGGTTAACCAAAAAAAGCAAAATGCTGTGCCTTTTACTTTACTGTTTCCCGCAGCTGGAACGTGGACATTTTGCCAGAGTTGGAGCAGACATTTTGGATCGTGAAGTGGGAATAATCTTGATAAGTGGGATACTGGAGTAGTACATGGTAAGTGAGCCTGGATCCCTTCAGAGTCACCGTGCTTTGCTTGGATTTTTCTGTAAAAGAAAAAATATCCCCATCTTATTTAAACCGTTGTTATTTTGGTCTTTCTCACAGAGTTGTGCCGATGACCATTTTAATAAACTCTTTTATAATTCACTTGTCCTGAAATAAAACTTTCTTATAGAAACAGAAAAGTAAGATATGATGCAAATCAGTGTATAAAATGCCATTATAAGAATGTTTTATGGTGTTCCATGTGACATTTCTGAAATAATTACTTCTAAGAAAATATTTTAAGAGAAAGCATTCTTATATTAACAATAAAGATAAAAAGAATTATTACATATCAATATTTAATATAAACACTTCTAAATTTAGTATAATCTTTTGAAATTACTGATCTTATTTTATTTTGTTCTTATTAATTTGTTCACTCTCAGAGAGGATACTTTTCCATGCTATATTATTGTCTTTTTATTTTTTTCTAGAAAACTATAATTGCAAGTATCTGAATTTAAGAAGAAGAATCACAGAGGTAAAATGTCTATAAATGTTTTTTAAGATGCAAAAACACTCCCAAAAGAGCTAAATGAGATTTTTAAAAATCAGGTAGAAGTTAATTATAATTCTTATTTGTTTGACGAGTTATCTACACTTTTCATTTCATGATACAGGTGGACAATAGTAACATATGCATGGAAGACTGTTGTAGATGGAAAAAGCTGCTTTAGCTGAAGGGCCCATAGAGCTCTTGCCATCCCAAGACCCCACCCATCAACTTAGACTAAGGAATCCTCCCTAGGCACACTGGTAACCCATTAATGTGGTTTGGCTCTGTGTTCCCACCCAAATCTCACTTTGAATTGTAATAATCCCCACAAGTCATGGGAGAGACCCGGTGGGAGGTGATTGACTCATGAGGACAACTTTTTCCTGTGCTGTTCTCATGATGATGAGTAAGTTTCATGAGATCTGATAGTTTTATAAAGGGGCACTCCCCTGCACATGCTCTCTTGCCGCCATGTAAGACGTCCCTTTGCTCTTTCTTCATCTTCTGCCATGACTGTGAGGCCTCCCCAGCCATGCGGAACTGTGAGTCCATTAAAACTATTTTGTTTATCAATCACCCAGGCTGAGTTACGTCTTTATTAGCCGTGTGATAACAAACCAATACACCAATTTTTGGTGCAGCATTTAGCACTGGTGAGAAAGCCCTGGTTTAAGGCACTGAGGACTAAGTGGTGAGAAAATCACTCCAAAAACAAAAGTAATTTTAACAGGAAATTGGATGAATTGAAACAAAGACAGAATCATTTAAAGCATATTGTTCATGCACCCTTCCAGAGGAGAAAAATTGAGAAAATTAAATTTACAAAATGTTATTGTATCATCCTCCATTAGCATTTATCGAACAATCCAACATTAAGGGAACAAGGACATATGACTTTATACTAGAAATGTTTATTCCCTAAAGATGCATTCAATTTATGTGGTTCATATAATCTCGGGATTTTTTTGACATTTCAAGTGTGTGGTAAGCACAATAATTAAAATTCAATGTTGACATTTTCATGTTTTTAATGAATTTTTTCCTCAATTTATTTGAAACGTACATGTAATAAATAGGAATTTACTGTGAGTCAAGCTCTGAAATTTAAAGAAGTCACAAGTCTTACTTGTGTTCTTGACTTAAACACTGAGCCAATTTTACAGATTCGAGACATTATGTCCAATAATGAGCTCCTCACACAATAAAGATATATTTATAGCTTTAAAAATTTGAAGAGAATGTAAATGTGTATTCAGGCAGGGTGACACCATAGTAATAAGAGATTCACATAGGCTCAAACAAGCCTTTTATCAAACTATTATATAAACATAATTGTCACTTTATTATAAATGACAATCACAATGTAATAATGATGGATGTCATTTAATGATACTCAGCTGGTCCTTGACAAACACTAGCTTAAAACAACCCTTTAAGGTAAGTTTATTATCCCTATTTTACAGATGAGAACATGAGGTTTGGAGAGGTTAAGTAACTTCCCCTTGGTCACTGAACTGGTTGTAAAGTAATTTATAATTAGTTCACTAACTTTGATGTGCTAGGAATATCACAGCTTTATCATAGCTTCTTTAAATACATTTAATTTTGTATCTGAGCCCCCATCACACTGAGCTAAAGGAAATTGCACCCAAGTCTTTCTTGGCTTCCCTCAGAGAGATAGCCAAGGTGGGTCCTCTCTGTTGTCACATATTTTCTGCACAAGGTATCATAAACTCTTCGGAAAAGTGCACCAGGAAGACGGAACAGAGGCCTACTCCTTCTGGACTCAGCATCACGTCTGTCTCTTCTATCCAGGGCTTTGTTTCCACTCTCAGAAGGAGCCCTTCTTTTGTCCCATAAATTCAGTTATTTTAATAAGAATACTTTGTGGGGTAAAAATCCAGGACTTCTAGCCAACTAATCCATTTCACCCTGTGCATTCCTCTTTGGGACAATGAAATACCAGTCAAGTTGCTTACATGGTGGCATAACAATCAAGCGAGAAAAAAATATATTTAGTATTCTTAAACAAAATTTAACAGTTAAAAATATTATTCAGCTACAGCGTGTTTTCCCCAGAGTACAACTAGAGGTTATTAAAACATAGCAATATTGTGTTATCTAGAGTCTGACCATGAGCATCACACCAGTGGGACAAGATGAATTACCACCACCAGCATGACTCATTCCTCACCCAACCATATCCCCACATAGGAGAACCAAATAATTTCATCCTACTCTAATAAGAAATATATTTCTAATCCAAATGATAAAAGCCATTTTAGGACAACAGAAACTTTAGTTACAGGGCAATATAGCTCCTTTGCAGGGTAAAAAAGGAATTAAAGGCTGTTGTACACAATGGCAATACTTTGCTGTTTATGGGAATGTTTCCATCTTAACACAGGGTTAAATATTACCTCCCTTCTTTCTTTAAAAGAAAAGTGATGACTGGCCTTGGGAAAAGTGCTGCACTTGTACTCCCCTAACTAACATAATGGACTCAACAGATAAGCAAGGAGTTGTACCTATTATCATGCCTATTAGAATATTGAAAAGATGTACAATTTCTAGAACGCATGTCATGGGCAAGCGCCCCTCTCTGATTTGTAGCAATGGAGTATTCCTGAGAGGCATCACAGTGGAAGCCTCCAAAGACAGCTGTGCAAAAAAGCCTACATAAAATTACCGAGGGCTGTCTCCCTCCCCAACACCATATTTAGAAATAATGAAATGCTGGTGTGAAGTATTAGGTCTGGGGACCAAGATCCTGTCCAGGGACTGAGATGAGTTTCCCGTGCATAGAGATTCACAAAGAGATCTTTGGAGGGTGGGGCTTGGGGGAAGACTGAGAAGCTGAGGGGGAGTGGGTTAGACATCTCCATAATGCCTCCTTGTCCTTGGATGATTTCCCATTGGGAGCTTGGGGAAAGTTCAAGTTGTTGAGAACTTTAACTCTTCATTTTCAAATTGTTAATCTATTGATAAAGAAGCAAGCTGGTAAGAGGAGAAATGAAGCAGACTCCACTGTCTTCCGTTTTCCACTCTCCTGCAGAGAAGAAAGATGTATTTCAGGAGAGCTATTGCTTGGTGTGAGAGTTGTCAACTAGCAACTGGTCAGCATGCAGTGATGCTGGAAAGAGTGGGGAGGAACCACAAGTTCTAAGCACTAAGGTGAAGTGCCAGAGAGAAAGACTGAACCTCCTGCTTATTCACCCCATTTAGAAAAAGCTGTCCTCTCATTTATGCAGCCAACAGACACATGAAAAAATGCTCATCATCACTGGTCATCAGAGAAATGCAAATTAAAACCACAATGAGATACCATCTCATGCCAGTTAGAATGGCGATCATTAAAAAGTCAGGAAACAACAGATGCTGGAGAGGATGTGGAGAAATAGGAATGCTTTTACACTGTTAGTGGGAGTGTAAATTAGTTCAACCATTGTGGAATACAGTGTTGCGATTCCTCAAGGATCTAGAACTAGAAATACCATTTGACTCAGTGATCCCATTACTGGGTATATACCCAAAGGATTATAAAACATGCTATTATAAAGACATATGCACATGTATGTTTACTGCAGCACTATTCACAATATTAAAGACCTGGAACCAGCCCAAATGTCCATCAATGATAGACTGGATAAAGAAAATGTGGCACATATACACTATGGAATACTATGCAGCCATAAAAAAGGATGAGTTAATGTCCTTTTCAGGGACATGGATGAAGCTGGAAATCACCATTCTCAGCAAATTATCACAAGGAAGAAAACCAAACACCACATGTTCTCACTTATACGTGGGAATTGAACAACGAGAACACATGGACACAGGGAGGGGAACATCACACACCGGGGCCTGTCAGGGGGTGGGGGGTGTGGGGGAGGGATAGCATTAGGAGAAATACATAATGTAAGTGACGAGTTGATGGATGCGGCAAGTCAACATGGCACATGTATACATATGTAACAAATCTGTGCATTGTGCACACGTACACTAGAACTTAAAGTATAATTAAAAAGAAAGAAAGGAAGAAATAAAAAGCTGTCCTCTGAAGAAAGGTACACATGCAGAGGGGATGCAAATCAAGGCTGCACTTATTTGTGCAAAGATTTATCAGCAATTAATTGTAACTTTGTTACTTTACTATTTTAACAAAACATATTCAGCACCTCCTATATGCCAGACACTGCAGTTAAACAATTTTATAAAAAATCATCTCTGCTCTACAGATATTAATATTCTGAAGTAGAACATGATCAAATAAACAGAAAGTATGATACAATAAGTACTGTGATAGATGTCTGTACACGTTGCTATGGTAGCACATATGAGGGTAATCTCATTAGGCTGGGGGAAATTGTGGAAGGCTCAACAGAGGAAATGATACTCTGCTAAGCCTTCATGAAGGAGTACAATTTATCCAAACAAAATCTGTGCATGAGGAAGGTAAGAAGAAGTGAGGGCAATAGTTGAAAGTAGTGTGTGCACCATGTAAAGGCATAGAAGTAAAATAGTGACATAAATGGAGAACTGAATGTTCTCATTATGATGCAGTGTATTTGTAGGATTGGAGAATAGGGAGAGATGAAGCTGGAGAACTGGTCAGGGATCAGGTTACGAACAAACTGTTAAGCCATGGTGAGGATTTTGGACTTTGATTTATAGTCATGCAGGGGCTCGCATGTCAAAAAGGTGACTACCAGAAATATAAAGAATGTATTAGAAGAGAATGAAAGTTGCTAAGAGTACTGTAATGTGTAAAAAAATCGAGGAGAAATTATGAATATTTGGATCATAGGCAGTTACTATTAGAGCAGAGACAAGGGTGCAGACTGGAGAAAGATTAAAGAAGTGAAATTGATAGGAACTGGTGATTGATTAGATATGGGTAGTAAAACAGGTAGGAGACACAGATTGACCCTCAGATTCATAGTTTTAGCAGATGCATAGAAAATTAATTGCATGAAAATGAGTAGCTTAATTTTGAACATGTTGAATTTGATGGACTTGTATTATGTGTATGTATGGCCAAAATAAGGTGTAACATGAAAACTACTGAAAGACTGCCTGTACAAACAGACCGTGGCCAGACCATGCATGACAATACAACTGACCCACAGCCTCTGCAGCAACCAGTCCAGGAAGACAAATTGCAACCTCTTCAGCAATAAGCCCAGAAGAGTCAGGACTTGGTCACCAACTGCCAGTCTCTGTATTTATTATCCCCACTTCAAACTTAGGACTTACCAGAGAAAGCCAAGTATGCTCCCCAAACCACTGACACCTGAATTCACATGTTCTAGTCCCTGGAGGTACCGTAAGTGGACATGCAGGCTATGTCTTGCCATGGAAGAGAGTCTAATGAACCCCTTTGTGCTCAAAGAAGGATGACCAAGCACGGCAGGGTGAGAAAGAGCATCCAGGAGAGGGTGGGGTGGGGAGAGGAGCAATCAGTCCTTTTGTGCTGAGATGGTTCAAAAGGAGAAGCTTCTCTGGCCTGGAGGTTTGAACTCTAGAGAAGGCAAAGGGGCAGGGCTTCCTGGTCAGTAAGTGAAGGGACATTGTTCCTAGTTTGAGCCCAGCAGTCCTTTGGGAAGCTGGGGTTCTCGAAGATTAGCGCTTGTGGAACTGAAGGGCTAAGCCTAAGAACATCCTTGGCTGAAGACAACTCAGGTGGAGTGGGATTACACTTCCCCAAAAGACTCAAGCTGTCTGGCAGGACTCTGGATGGCACCTCCTCCTGGGAGGCTGCTTGAAGTCATGAGAAGGAACCACTACTGCAGATGAGCACTCCAGGCTTCAATGTCAACTTCAGAATTTTGGATTTCCCTGAATCAGTTGACGGAAGGTAAATAGCCCCTTTACTTATTTAGCTGGAAGCTTCTTTATTTACTTAACAAGTACAGTACAGAGTTACTACATGTAGATACTTGCAAGCGCTTCACAATTTCATAGTTTTCCGTTGTATATAGAAATTTGCTATTTAAAAAGTGTGGAAATCACTGGTTTAGAGACAATTATGAATATGTACTCGTTTAATTCTCATAATTGTATGAGGCAGTGCCATTTTTTATCCAATTCTTAGATGAGTAAAGTGAGGCACAGACAGGCAGAATGCTATACCAAAAGTTAGTCTCCTGGGAGGTGATAGAGACAGTATTCAATCCCAGACAGTTTGTCCAGATTTCATGCTTTCAACCATTAGCAATTGATTTATTTATTATCCTCTGTAGGGAAAATAACAGCAGTGTCAGAAATTATCCCCCTTTCTGCAGAGAATTTCATACCAGCTACATTTCACTTAATCCTTACAACAATTCTGTGTGATGAAGATTCTTATCTTCAATTTATAGATGAGGAAATAAGCTCAATGACTCATCCAAGATTATATAGGCAGAGGGGCAGAGCCAGTCAAGCACAGGTTGTCTGAGGCCAGTCAAGGGTTTGTTACACCACATTGTCAGTTAGTAGAAAGGTCTGGGGGCAGTAAATGAGAAGCTTGCAAAATCATCTTAAAAAATAAAAAAAAAAAGAAAAATCATGATTCAAACCTGCCTGACTTGCTGACTACACACAAGCTTTCATAATATATCGCAGTCAGTCCTCACAGTGGAAAATGAGTCAATTTCTATATACTGTGTCTTTCTCAAAAACCTCCCAAGGGAACTGTAAGAATTTGCTGAATTCCTGTCGCAATTCAGCCCATTGTAAGAACTGTAAAGCAATTAGACTCAGAACCTGAAACTGCACATAGCTCATCAGCTTCGGAAGCAGAGATGGGTACATTATCTAGTTAAGTACCTCCAGTTACTCATCACTGTGTTATCTGTAACTTCAGAACATCAGTGATACAAGAACTTCACAATTTCATAGTTTTCCGTTGTATATAGAAATTTGCTGAGAAAGACTAATTGTGATGAGAACAGATCAAGAATAGTTCAACTATTTGAAATAAGTTTGATGGATTTAAATAATTTCTTACATTAATCAGATTTCTTATAAAACTATTATCTTGATGGCATTGAAAAACAAGTTTATAGTATTAAAGTGTAAGCACTTCCACATCCTTTTCTTATTTTTATTCAATGTAGATGACTCAAGATTTTAAACGTCAAAATAATCTTATCATGCTTGTTCCGAACTGGGTTTTCATATTGTAATATCTTGTTTCTATTCCCTTCGCAGTCTCCAAATTTGTTTTCAATGCCAAAAGAAGTACTTGGTGGAATGAGTAAATGTAGTCATATTTTACATTAGCTAAATAATTATGAATTTAAAATCATTAAATCGTATTTATAACCTATGTAAAGAACAATATTCCTACTTCAGGAACTGTATTATAAAGATAATAAAGAACATACCGTTATGAATGATACTTGAAGGTGCTCTAACTGAAGACTAAAAATAGATACCTAGAGGTTTCTCAACAAAATATGAAGAAAAATGGGATGCTTGGGATTGGCAGAAACACTGAGAAAACCAGCTTCAGCAAAAAATATAGACTATACTGAAAAGACAATAATGAGCTCATGAAAACAGAAAATAAGGATGCAGCTGGGACTCAAAGCAAACTGATGCTAGACTCAAACACCTGGATTCACCCCGGTTGCTCTGTCTCTCTCTGTGCATATTCTCCATTAACCTCTCTGCAGCAGAAGGATGTGCTCCACTTCCCAAAGGTCGTGTTGGAAAATTACCACTACAAATTGTCCCCAAGTGTATATGTGATATGGTTTGGCTGTGTCCCTGCATAAACCTCATCTTGAGTTGTAGCTCCCATAATTCCCACATGTTGTGGGATGGAGCCGGTGGGAGATAATTGAATGGTGGGGCCAATTTCCCCCATACTGTTCTCTTGGTAGTGAATAAGTCATACAGGACCTGATGGTTTTATAAGCGGTTTCTGCTTTCGCTTGGCTCTAGTTCTGTCTTGTCTGCCACTGTGTAAGATGTCTCTTTTGTCTTCCACCATGATTGTGAGGCCTCCCAGCCACATGGAACTCACTCCATTAAACCTCATTTTCTTTGTAAATTACCCAGTCTCGGGTATGTCTTTATCAGCAATGTGAAAATGGACAAACACAATATGTTCTCTCCTTAAAGGAACAGTCACACTAGGCTGAAATCTTTAATCCCAGAGCTATAGCCACCTGGACCACAACGTGGCAGTTTCTTTGAATCAATGGGGATAGAGGAAGAGCTGTTTCCAGGATGGCAACACAAAAGGTGAGTCATATGAAATAGGCATCTACCTACTCTTCAAAGTTTGAAAAGAGAAAAGGTTGTAAAGCAACTCTGGTAAGAACATCAAATTAAAACTTGGAAAAAATATTACTTCTCTAAACTACAGTACACCTATTAGGGAATCTAAGGTCAGTTTCAGTCAAACTCCGGAAGCATGTAATACTACATATTGGAGAAATGTAGACTCAATGAAAATGAGGAAGAGAAAGAACAATCTAAATAAAAGATAATATCCTCTATATACTACTCTTTAAAGCCTTTATCTTTATCTTTAATCCACTTTATCCCAGCCCACTCAGCTTCCCGCTCCATCTCCAAGTCCCTTTCGTAAGAAGAGCCATATGTGTCTGAGAGGCATTACAAGGACATAGTATTCCCTGACTCTTCACTAATGCAAAATTCTAATGTAATAGTAAATCATACTTTCAAAGAAATTCTACCCAAAAGTTAATAATATGTAAATGGCCTATCAAAGCTACTATAATGTATGCAGAAGTAATGTAAACAACACTTTAAACAAGAATTAGGATTTCGTTTTCCTGGAATAAAAAGATAGTATTCAAAATATGTAATACCAGTTATAATCTTCTATCCCAGAGAAAAAGAAACTGAATTTCTAATCCCTAACAAAAAAAACCCCAAAGCATCTTATGCCAAACACAGTATTTGTTATTAGAAAATTTCAACTCTCAGGTCTACAAATATAAAATTTAATAAAGAAGTTATTTGACACCATAATACCTGCAAGGACATAGTAGAGGGAGATGAAAATAATGTAAACCTAATAACATGCACAAAGTTCCATAAGAAAAATATATATTCTAGCGTCAACATGACAGTTATTCAAGGTTGAAGGTACATCCTTGTAATAATGTGGTGTTACTTATCTACAAAACATTTCCTCCAGAATAACTAGAATTAGGGGTTTTTTTTTTCAAAGAAAAAATATTAAAAAACACTTTTTAAAAAGTTGGAGGAAAGTACAACTTCAGTTATGTGACTGATAAATAAATATTCGGTAAAGCTAAGGCAAGGTTCAAATAAAAACATTAATTGGGGAAAAAATTGAGCATCTTATCCCAGAAATGAACATGAGCTTCAGTCTTGGGCTGTGATGTAGAGAATGTCAACAATGTTAGGAGCGTTCTTAGTGTTTCCTCAACCGTCAAGTGAATTTTAGAATTTAAATGATTACTAGAAAATTCAGTCTTCTCAAGTCAAATTACATTTCTAACATCTAACCTAGAGGTGTTCTTTTTTGTTTTTGTTTTTAGCAGAACTCTTATTTTCTATAGAATACTTAGAATATGATCAGAAAGTCTCCCCAGGTTTAATCTGGGAGATCCAGTCAATGCAGCATGTAGTAAGCCATTCTTTGGGCTTTAAAAATAAGGAAATTAATACCCTGTTAAATTTTCAAGATAGAAGATTATTGTGCCATATTAGAGTTGAGTATTCCCACTTTTATGAAATTTAAGTGTTACTCTTTGTCTCCCTTACCTGAATGGAGTAGCATTAGGACAAGGATTTTTGTCTGTTTTTTTGACTGATGTAAAGCAGATGCCTAGAACAGAGACCAGTTGGCATGTAGTAGGCATCCAATAGATGTTTGTCAAAGTAATTAATATCCTCTGAGTTTTGGATCAACTTCATTCTTCCTCAATGCAGTGTGCATGTATAACGTTGTTTACATTTTTTCTCTACACACCTTTTAAAATTTTTAGTGGGTTTTTTAATGGAAATAAGCAGAAGAGTACAACTCGTAAGCATTCAGTAATTTGTTATTGCTGGAATTCCTAAAGTTGTCTCAGTAAGTTGCTAACTGACAGTTATAGTATAAACAAAGAGTATTGGTTTTTCACACTTCTAGGGAGCGAGCCCTTTCTCTGCACTCAGACAAAGCATAATGGTACCAGAACACTCACACATTACTATAAAAATAAATACATACTCATTAAAAGAGGCAGAAATATCATAAAAACATGTATCTCAAACAAACAGCTAATCTCATACTTCATTAACATTAATAAAAAATCAAGAATTCCCATCATTAAAAGTACTATCTGATGTGATTTGGGACATAATTAGCCAATGAAATTTGATGAGAGAAAAAAAGAGAGCAGAAGTAAAGAAAATAGGAAAATATTATTTGTAGGAAATTCATCTCTTTGCCTTTTATGTCTGTTTCTCTCATTTCTTTGTTTCTTTACATTGTATTTCTTCCCACTAGACCTAAACTCCATAAGGAAAGGGACGTTTATTTGTCTGTGTTTTGTGCTCAGACCTACAGCCATGCCTGATGCTACATAAATGCTAAATAAAACTTTGTTAAATGAATGAACAAATTTTTGTTATGATTAGATGGTTAATCTTAACTGGAAAATTCAAGTCTCCGTAACATACACAAGAAAAAATAAGAGATTCAGAATAAGAATAAGATAATTTATATTCAAGAAATAATAAGCAAATTCAGAATTCAGTCTCCATAATGTATATAAGAAATAATAGAAATAATAAGATAATTCAGAATAATAAGGATTATCTTATTTCTTGTGTATGTTGTTATTTCTTCTATATGTTTTATATGTGATTGATAAAACATAAAAATTCAATACCTGTGTGTGTGTGTGTGTGTGTGTGTGTGTATGTGTATATATCTCTCTCTCAAAGTTGTAAAATATCACTATTGGGTGATATATTTGGTGTAGTTCTAATGAAAATCAAATTTTTTATAATTCCAGGAAATTATTTCACTTTTGACTAAAATGGGGATTTAAGAATTAAAAATAATTATACAGGTAACTTCTACCCTAAGGATTACACCATGTGTCATATTTACTTATGTTATATGTATATGTTTTAAATATTCACTAGATTCTTTGTGTAAATTTTTTGTTTCCAAACTAGTTAAGGTTTTTCATTGTTAAGATTATATTATAAAATATATAACCAGATGTTTGGTGCTTAGCCTAGAAGCTAGCATTAAGGCACTGTTTCACCAGACACATAGATATGCACATACACACACACCTCTATTTACTGATATACACAGGAAATTATATTTTAAAAGAGAGGAAGGAGAAAGGGAGGAAAAGTGGAGAAGGGGAATGAATTGATGGTACAGTGGCTATTACCAGTTTGATGCCTTCAAATGACTTTGAACCATTATTAGAGTCAAAGATGATAGAAATATTTCTTTTGTGAGACTGTACACAAGCAGGGCTGCTGTGGGGTCCTGGTGACATATGTAGAACAGGTTATCTATTCATGAAAACTAAGTCATTTTTCCTATTGGAAGACGTAAAACTATTTTTTTTTTCAGAGACAGGTTCTTACTCTGTAGCCCAGGCTGGAGTGCAGTGGCAAGATCATAGCTTACTCCAGCCTCCAACTCCTGAGTTCAAGTGATCCTCCCACCTCAGCCTCCCAAGTAGCTGGAATTACAGGGTATGCACTACCACTCTCTGCTATTTAAAAAAAATTTTTTTGTAGAAATGAGGTCTCGCTGTGTTATCCAGGCTGGTCTTGAACTGGCCTCTAGGAATCCTCCCGCCTTGGCCTCCCAAAGTGCTGAGATTACAATCACGAGCCACCATACCCAGCAGAAATCTATTTTGGGAATGGTATCAATTTTTCAAATAACACAAATCACATTGTATCAAAATAATTGAAAAATGCAAAATATCTATATTAGGACTGTTTTACTTGCAAAAGACAGAACTCTAACTTGAACTACCTTTCATATTTAAGAAAAATGATTTTTTTAAAGGTAAAAAATTATATATATTTTTAAAGGTAAAAAATTGTATATTTCCTTGTCCTGAAGGGCAAGGAAATACATATTTCCTCAAGAAAACTAGAATGGAATTCTTGATTCCATCAGGACTTTTTTCTCCAGATTTTTCAGGTACTTGTCTGTTTTTTTCCACCCAGGAAAACCAGGGCTACCAGTGTGTCTCAAGTGTCACATCTGTAATAGTTTCCTAGGGCGACTATAACAATGTACCACAAACCAGAGAGTTTTTTAAGAAAGAATTTTATTGTCTCGCCGTTCTGGAGGCTAGAAGTCTGAGATCAAGGTGTTGGCAGGGCCATGCACCCTCTGAAGGCACTGGGGAAGGATCTATTTCTGGCCTCTCTTTCTGAGCTTCTGATAGTTCCTTGACTTGTTGCAACATAAATAACTCCATTCCTCACATGATAAGGCATTCTCTGTGTCCAAATTTCCCCTTTATATTAAAAATTTTTTTCACTGAAACCTCAGGCTTTGTTGATTTCTGTTGTTTTCTTCCCTTAGTTTTATTGTAATATAATTGACAGATAAAAATTATGTATATATATTTAAGATATACGATGTAATGTCTTGAATATACATATACACTGTGAAATGATTACCATAATCAAGCTAATTGGCATATCTACAACCTCATATAGTTACCATTTTGTGTGTGTATGGTGGCAATACTTAAGATCTATTCTCTTAGCAAATTTCAAATATACAGTGAATTATTAACAACTATAGTCAACGTGCTATACATGAGGTCTCCAGAACTTATTTATCTTATAACTGCAGGTTTGTACCCTTTGACCAACCTTTCATTATTTTTCTCACCTCTCACCCCTGGTAACCAACCTTTTCCTCTTTGTTTACATGAGTTTGACTTTTTTAGATATCGCATAAAAATGGGATCATGCAATATTTGTCTTTTTGTATTTGGCTTATTTTTCTTAGTTAACATAACATCTTCTAGATTCATCTGTGTCATCACAAATGGCAGGATTTCCTTCTTTTATAAGGCTGAATAGTGCTCCATTGCATATCTACAGTAGTGCATCATTTCATGATGAGGAGCTTTCAAAAAAATGCATGTTTAGGTAACTTCATCATTGTGTGAACATGATAGAGTAGACCTCCACAACCAGACAGTATAGTGTATTGCACACCTAGGCTATGTGGTATAGCCTATTGCTCTTAGGCTACAAACGTATACAGCATGTCACAGTACTGAATAGTGTAGGCAATTGTGAAACAATGGTATTTGTGTATCTAAACATATTTAAACATAGAAAAGTCATAGTACAAATACAGCATAAAACATTAAAAAGGGACCACTTGTGTAGGGGATGTACCATGAATGTAGCTTGCAAGACGGGAAGTTGTTCTGGGTGAGTCAGTGAGCGAGTGGCAAGTGAATGTCAAGGTGTAGGACATTGCAATTTTTAAAAAATTTTAATTTCTTCTTTCAATAATAAATTAAACTTAGCTATTATTATTCAACAATAATTAACCTTGCTGTAAGTTTATTCTTACAATGAATTTCTTTTCATTATAAACTTTTTAGATATTATTTGACTCTTTGGCACTTTATAATAACAACTTAAAATACAAACACATTGAACAGCTGTACAAAAATATTTTCTTTCTTTATATACTTTTTCTATGTTAAAATTTTTAATTTTTAATTTTTTCACTTTTTAAACTTTCTTGTTAAAAACTAAGACATAAGCACACACATCAGTGGGGGCCTACACAGGATGAGTATCATCAAGCCATCACTAGGTGATAGAAATGTCTTGGCTCCATAGATTATAATCTTTCTGGACTATCTTTGTATATGCAGTCTATCACTGACAGAAACACTGGTGTACAGTGCATGACTGTATATGCAAAAAATTTGTGTGTATTCATCACTCAGTGGATACTTAGTTGTTTCTATATTTTTACTATTGTGAATAATGCTGAAATGAGTGTAAGAGTGCAGATATCTCTTCAAGATATTGATTTTATCTTCTTTGAGTATATATTCATTAGTGGGATTGCTGGATTATATGGTAATTATATTTTTAAATTTTGAGGAAACATCATAGATTTTTCATAATAGTTGTACCAATCTACAT
Source organism: Mandrillus leucophaeus (assembly GCF_000951045.1). Lineage (NCBI taxonomy): Eukaryota > Metazoa > Chordata > Mammalia > Primates > Cercopithecidae > Mandrillus > Mandrillus leucophaeus. Next base: position 1,283,332 of record NW_012105487.1, on the reverse strand, counting down.
TCCCCCGAAAACATATAGGGTTTATTTTTCTCCATATCCTCACCATCACTTGTTATCTTTTGACTTTTTAATAATAGCCTTTCAAACAGATGTGGGGTAGTATCATACTGTGAGTTTAATTTGCATTTTCATTATGATTAGTGATATTGAGCATCTTTTCATGTATCTATTGGCCACTTGTATGCATTCATTTGAGAAATGTCTGTTCAGATTCTTGCCCATTTTTAAGTGGGTTATGTTGTTTATGTTTTTTAGTTATATGAGTTCCCAATATATTTTTGATATTGACCGCTGATTAGATATGTGATTTGTAAATATTCTTTCCCATTTCATAGGTTACCTTTTAATTTGTTGATTCCTTTGTTGTGCCACATCTTTTTAGTTTCATGTAGTTTGTTTATTTATTTATGAGTTTCTTCTATATTTTGGATATCAATTCCTTTTTAGATATACGATTTGTAAATTTTTTTTCCATTTCATAGGTTGCCTTTAAATAATTTCTTGATTGTTTCTTTTGCTGTGCAAAATCTTTTCAGTTTGATGTAGTTTACCTATTTATTTATTTGTTACCTGTGCTTTGGCTTCATATCCAAAATATAATTGCCAAGACCAATGTCATGAAGTTTCTCCTCTGTTTTCTTCTAGGAGTTTTATGGTTTCAGGTCTTACACTTAAATATTTAATCCATTATGAGTTGACTTTTGCATATAGTGTAAGCAAAGATCAATTTCATCAAATTTCCCCTTTTCATGAGGACACAAGCAACATGGAATTAACAATCAACCCTACTCCAATATGACCTCATCTCAACATGAATAATTACATCTGCGCTATTTGAAGGAAAGTCAAATTCAAACATACGAGGCATTATGATTTCAACATAAGAATTTGGGGGGGACAAAATTCAACCCATAACAGTATCTTACACTTTCACCCACACTATAAATTGATGCCTTCAGACCTCCAAATTCCAGAAGATTAACTGTAAGTCCAAGGGAAAAAAGAAAACAAACTACAGTCTGATTTTACATCCAGTACTAATCCTTCATCCAATCAAAGGGGACCCAGCAGTCTCATTTTACTTACGTGGAAGAAGTCTTGATGGAGACTTCCTCCATGATGTGAAGTAACAGGCAGAAAATTATACTGAGAAGACAACTTCTACTGCAAGAGTTGTGTAAATACTATGTATTTTAAAATGAATAGCTCCATGTGACTATGATAGATTGTATTTTCCACAGCTAGCCACACAAATACACATACATATATACAATATATGTAATATTGCTATACATTATATATAAATTATAGAACTCATATATTACACACATATATATGTGTGTATGTGTGTGTATGTATATGTAGATATATATAAAATCCCATTTCACATGCCATTCTTATAATAGGATTGGCATTCTTTCCCACTGAGAGTAAGGGCTATGTTCCCTCCCCTTAAATCTGGACAGATATTTGTAACTGTCTCAACCAATAATATACCATGGAAGTATTGCCATGTGCCTTCTGAGGCTAGGTAATTAAATGCAATATAGCTTCTGCCTGGCTTTGTCTGTCTCTTTCTCTCTTGGGATGCTAGAACCCAGAGACCATGTTATAAGGAAGCACAGGCCACTTGGAGGTGTCCAGGCATCAGCTCCAACTAAGGTCTCAGTGGAAAGCCGGCATCAACAGCTGGACCAGGAATAAATGAGCCTTCAGGTGTTTCCATCTTCCAGCCTTCCAGACCCTAACTGAGTTCCTAGACAATGTGGAATACGAGACATCAGTGCCTACTGTGCCTTGTCAAATTTCCAACTCACACCAACCTTGAGAGATAATAATGATTGATGTTTTTAGCCATTGCTTTGACTGAATTTTATCTCCCCCTAATTTATATGTATCCTCTGGTATCTCAGAATGTGACTGGGTTTGAAGATAGGACCTTGAAAGAGGTGATGAAGTTATAATGAGGCCAGTCGACTGAGTCCTAAACCAACCCGAGTGATGCCCTTTTAAAAAGAGAGAGAGACACATCAGGAGTGCTCATACACAGAGGAGAAGCCGTGGGAGGACACAGAAAAAAAGGTGACATCTGAAAGCCAAGAGGAGAAGTCTCAGGAGAGGCCAAACCTGCCAACACCCTCAGGTTGGACTTCCAGAACTGTCATAAAATACATTTCTGCTGTTTAAGCCGCCCAGTGGGTTGTATTTTGGTATGCAGCCCTAGTAAACAAACACAGCCAGGTAGTGAATCCAATGATATTCAACTACAGTAGTACATATGAAATTAAGTGAGGTCGCTTGACCTTTAAGAGCTTACAATAAAAATAGTCTTGATGCCAACAGTTAACTTATAAATTAATGTTTGTTACAAGTAACGCATGAACAAACACATACACATGTAATACAATTATTTACATTATATTTACATATAATACAATTATTTACATTTGGGCAAATCGATTAGAAATTCAGGTTCTTTATAGATAAAGCACCATAAATCATGCCATAATAATATTCTCAATAATAAATATTCCTATCACCATTTTTACTTAATGAATATTACAGAGTTTGTCTTGTTTTGATGTAGAGATATAATTTTGAAAATACTTCCACTTTAAATACATGTGTAGCAATTATCCAAGAATAATTCATAGTATGCATAAATAATGAGTTACCTTCCGCAGTATCACTTCAAATGATGTAATCTTCCTATGGGATATAACACTGAAGGTAGGCAATGCTGATATGCAGAGTTCAGGTTTAGAGTTGCCAGATTCAAAAATGGTGTCTGAAAAATTTTTGTTGAGAACTTCATGAATCCAAGAAAGCAGAGAAGGGGTAATCCATTGTTAGTCTGAAGCAATGACATCTACCAATCATTAAGCACCATCTTAGAAACATAACTTATACATTTCATATAATAGTTATTGTATATACAATAGTCTACAATTTACAATAGTTATTTCCACTTTGCAAAGGAAGATATTAGGTCAGAAAGATTAAGTAACTTGTGCAAAGCCACACAATTAGGAACTACTGAAACTATTACCATCATCCTAATTCACAGCAGCAGCAGCCAGAATGAGGCCAAAATCATGTATATTTTACTTACATATGAGCCAGTTAACTATACATTTTCCAATAACTGATGGTATACATGAGTCCTTTATTTATGATATATATTATACATACTCAAAGTATTAAAGACTATAGCCCACAAAATTGTATGTCACACAAATATTCATTGGAAGAATAATTGTCTTAGTCCATCTGGGCTACTATAACATAGTAGCTTTATAAGAATAGAAATTTATTTCATAGAGTTCTTGAGGCTGGGAAGTCCAAAATCAAGGCACTAGTAGGTTCAGTGTTTGGTGAGGACCTATTCCTCACAGATGGCCCTTATGTTGTCCTCACATGGTGAAAGGGGTGAGGCAACTCCCTTCCACCTCTCATATAAGAACACTAATCCCATTCATGAGGGCAGAGACTTAATAACTTAATCACTTTTTAAAAAGCCCTTCCTCTTAATAATATCACATTGGGTATTAGGTTTCAATAGATGAATTTTGCTGGGACACCAACATTTAGACAATAACAAATAATTTTAAGTACATGTCCAAGACAGATCACTCGAATTATCTTGAGGCATGCAGGGAAGCATGATAGGTTAAAGTGGCTACTGATTTTTTTAGCCCAGCACACCTACTCCTCCCCCTGTTTTTCTGATAACAACCCAAGCTTCAGGCCTTAAAGATAGAATGACCCAAGCAAGACTAATCTGTTGTTTTCTCCCGGGAAATTTCATTTTAATATTATCTGATGTCATCTGAAAGCAGGTCCTAAAAAAGAAAAGATGATAAATAAATACTTGCTCTGACACCCTCAAAACTGCAGTTGTCCTGTATACCCTGAGACTTGATGGTTCATCTTTTTGTTCAGTTTTGGTGAGCCACTAGTCAATCACTTTTATGAGAAGCTTATTAGAGTAAGTTTCTGATATTTTTGTCCTAAAAAATATTAAAAATATTAAGTGGAAAATTGGTACCAGGGATTGAGTTACAGACACCAAAAACAGAGAAATGTGCAGAGTTTGGATCTGGTCATCAGGCCAAAAATTATAAGACTTTTAAAGACATTGGAAAACAGCAAAGAAGCTGCCCATGCTTCTCAGTGGTGAAAGCTGCCCTCATGTTATCTGTAGGCTGCTGGGGTTGAGTGCAGATAGAGGGGGATGTGTAGCTTCTGACATAAATTTAAAATGAAGAAAAAACACCAGAACCGTGAATATGATGGCTGATGTATTAGTTCATTTTCATACTGCTGATAAAGACATACCTGAGACTGAGTAATTTATATGGAAAAGGAAGTTTAATGGACTCACAGTTCCACGTGGCTGGGGAGGCCTCACAATCATAGCGGAAGGCAAAAGGCATGTCTTACATGGCAGCAGGCAAAGAGAGAGAATGAGAGCCAGACAAAAAAGGGAAATCCTTATAAAACCATCATACAGTGAGACTTATTCACTCCCAGGAGAATAGTATGGGCAGAACCCCACCTCCATGATTCAATTATCTCCCACTGGGTCCTTCTCACAACATAGAGGAATTATGGGAGCTACAATTCAAGATAAGATTTCGATGGGGACACAGTAAAACCGTGTCAGTTGATTTTGATAGCATTTGATATTTTTGAGTGATATCCTATACAAAAATCATGCCTTAAGATTTAGAATAAAACTCAGGACCATTTTGTTGTGAATTGAAACAACAGAGATTAGTCTCTTGCAACAAAATTTGAAGACTAGTTCTGCTGCATTGCAACACCTCTATCCGTGAAACCTCATCCCCTCTGAGTAAAGAAATTGCCTCACAGTTAGAGCCTATAAGAGTGTCCATAAACCATTAGCATTCCTCAGTTTCTAACACATGAAATTGAAGCACAATTTAGTAAAATGTTGTAGCCAAAGATCAAATACCTCAGTTTCTGGTAATTTATCTTTTCCATTACAAGAAGAATAGTCGTTCATACATTTCATGCCATTTGATCCAGAATATAGCCTGTGTCTCAGGTAGTTTGTCTATACGTTTGGAGCAAGAGAAGTTCTCTCATATTCCATTTGCAGACACTGTGAACAAAGTCAGTAGTTTGGGAATTTGGGGTCTGACATAGGGGCCATAAAAATCATCTTTAGAAGTCCTCCTATCTCAGTATCCTCGCAGGTATGCCGAAGAATTGAGCACTTCAGCTAATAAGGCTTCATTGAATCTCTCCTCCATCCTGAACTTCTGCCAAGCATTCTTTCTGCATTGGGGTTTTAAGAATTTTGTAGAATCCCTTCCAATTTGCAACTATATGATAGTCAGTGGATAATCTTCAAATAAAGACAGATGTTTAAGCTACTGCTCCTACCCTTGCACACCAGTGCCTCAACAGGGTTATAATCACATAACCATGGAAGTATGGGCTGCATGAGAATTATTGATTTCCTGGTTATCTTGAGTGAAGACCCAAAATGTATTTGCCCTGGGCATGCATCTTTAACACACTTAATCAAATAGAGCTTGCCTCTAATTAGCCACATGTCTTGCTGGCAGGTCATTCAGTATCCCCATCCACTCCTTTACATCAAATGATATTTCTAAATCCTTAAATAATACTCATAATCATCGTTAAACATTATTGTTGTTTCTTATGCTACACAGGCTATGATCACAGATGAACACAATCAGTGACCATTGTCATAGTTCCTTTTGCTATAGTAAGTCTCAGTAAGCCTTGGTCCTCCACCATTATCTTACCCTGATGCACTTGGCACTCTACAGAGATGTTGCACACAGTTCTACTTTCCCCTTAACCTATGCTTAACCACAGAAAAGAACCTCAGGTCTTCACAGCAGAAGCCCTGACTCCTCCTAGGGAACTATATGACAGAAGAACTAGGTTTCTGTCACCTACAGAAATTCTATGTTGATATATCACACAACCTACCCGGTATGCTTTCTGATACTTCTTCCTCCCATCAAGCATTCTTTGGCATGTCTGTTCCCAAAAGTTAAACGTTTCTGCCTTTGTACAGTCCGTTGTTTATATCTTTGCTAAAAGAAATCTTTTCCTATCGTGTAAATTCTTTGTATACATGCCTTCTCCTTCTAGGCCAGAAGTATGTTGTGTGCTAGCCCTTTCCTTAATGGTCTATGTTATTAATAGATCTTGTGGCCTTGCACATATTAAATAAAAGTCTGCTTATTAAATACATTAATAAATGCATATCCTGATCACTTCACTTAAAGAATAGGCAGGATTTTATTCTAATGGTTTCTGAAGCTGTCGAGAGGAACTGCTCTCTCTGTTTTTTGCAAATGAAGTGTGCATTTTGTTTCTCCTACAATAAAATGAGACAGGGCAGGAAAGAGATCAGTAAGAGAAAGTCAGCATAGAACCTGAAAAGCTTCACCAGGGAGAGGTGGTTTTCTCCCCCTTCTGTGAATGTGTTCGAATGAATAATGAATCAGAAATCAGAACATCAAAATTCTTATTTTAGTTTTAGAAAAATATCAAGTTCGTTTCCACTCCCTTCTCCAGAAAGTGGAAATCAAACTAGTCCTTTAGCCTTCAGATTGAGGGTCTTTCAGATTAAACCTGTTTTTGTGGAGAAAATATATTACTTAAATTTTTTTTTATTTTGAAAAATTTCATACCTATTTTATTATACTTCAAGTAAAGATTTGAAATACATGTTAAACCTCATTGAGTAACTCAAGTTGGGGAGCAAATGCCTTAGTAAAGTTAAATAAACAGTTCTCTTGAGGAACTGTTTATACTTATTTTTAACAGGTCATTTACATTTTCTAATTGGTTAGCTTATTACTCTAAAAGTAAATTTTAGAAAATTTTCTTATTTGAACTTTAAATTGCAAACTATTGTGTCCTTTAGCATATTTGGATACAATTTGCATAAACAGTATAATTATAATTATCTGCTTTCCCCAAAAGATTAGAAAGGAAAACTACTAATTAATCTCATTTACATGTGGATAAGGTTAATTGCTAAAACTAATTTTTATTTTCTCTTGGTAAGCTGTAATAAATGTTGTCATACTTATTAAGATATAACATAGATATTATACTATGTATCAAATTGAATAATAATTACATTTATGTAGCAACTTTCACTCCTTGTTTTCAAAAATAATTTTATCCTTATTAAAGAACACATTATCAAATTAGAGGGCTGCATTCTTCCTACCAGAAAGATACAATCTAGCCTTTCTACACCAGTGTTCCCTTATCTTTTGTACCTTACTTTCATGGTATTTCTCTTTCTCTATACAAATATAAATACAAATCAATCTCTCGTATTGGTAAAATATAAAATAAATATTAATTTGTATCAATATAAAACAAATATTTAAAATATAAGTATACAAGTTAATAATTATTATGTATTCATATTTGTAAGATGGTTTTTATTTGTTTAGTTATTGAATACTTTCCCCTTGGTCTAGGTTCCTGTTCTCTACTAAATGGTTATTTCCTTAATTGATCCTCTTTTCTCCCAACATTCAGGCATCTTTTTTATTTTCAGGCTATTTTAAATAATTCCCAATAAGTAATTACTAAAGTCATTCCTCTGGCCTTCTACTGTGGCTCTAAATGTTCCAGAGATGTCTTCCTAAAACATAAATTTAGTCACACAACTTTATTAGATAAAATCCTTCAATGTTCCTGTTCTAGAAGATAGCCCAACTCCCTGGCTAGCATATAGATCCTTCACGATTTCCTTTTGCTTATATGTCTATACTTAGCTCCAGCTATAATCCAGAAGAGCCTAGGTTCCAAGATAATCAAGTTACTTGGAATTTCTGGAACCCAGAAAACATTTCACACCTCAAGGTCAGTTGCTCCTGAAGTTAGTGAAACAGAAACATCCAGCTGCTCACTATGAACACTAAAAATTTCTGGGTGCTTTGGAAGGTTCCAGGAATAAACAGGAAGTCAAGTTGCAATTAAAAGATATTTCTGCGGAAGAATTTTGTTAAATTGCCTAGAGGAATTTCAGAAGAAAAGAATTTAAAATTTCAGAGACTCCAATTTTTTTCACAATATGTATTCTTGTTTTTAAAACATACTCATTTATATATTAATTTTGAATTTATAAGATTGTATCATGTTTTCCAGAAAGGGTCCCTGGATCCATCCCTTTTCAAAACTCTATGTCTTTGCCCATGATTCTTTTGCCTTGGTTTACTTCCCTTTTTTTCAATCGAAAAAAATCTTACTGGACTTTCAAGACTCAGTTTAAAATTCCTTTCCTCTGTCCTCTCAC
>NW_012105487.1:1203327-1274008 GCF_000951045.1 Mandrillus leucophaeus | reverse complement strand
CTACTAAAAATACAAAAATTAGCTGGGCATGGTGGCACCCACCTGTAATTACAGCTACTAGGGAGGTGGAGGCAGGAGAATCGCTTGACCCCTGGAGGCAGAGGTTGCAGTGAGCTGAGATAGTGCCACTTGCACTCCAGCTTGGGCAATAGAGTCAGTCTCAAAAAAAATTAATATATAATAATATAAAATAAAAATAAATAAAAAACAGAAGGAAAGAAAAATGTACCACAATAATATAACAAGTTAACAAGTCTTCAATGTGTATGCAGTATACAGAACTCTTTACACACAACTTTTCTGTAAATCTGAAACTATTCAACAATTAAAACCTTATTTAAATACTGAAAGTAAAAATACACTAGGAATTTTGGCGTATATGAATATACACAAAATAGCATTCACAATGAAAAGAATATTTGAAAGTTGGTTTAAAAACTATTAATGATATGTGTTAAGCACCAGAATTATAATATCTCAGAATCATGGCACATTAGAATTTTGTCTGCACATAGTACATTAGGATTTTGTCTAGACTGGTCAAAATAGAGAGAAAGCAATATAGATTTTCAAATGTAGCCTGTGGGAGTTAAACCTAAATACAGTACTCACTGTAGTATTATATTTCCTGTGATCTGGAGATTCAGAGCTAATTCTGAGAACAATCAGTTGTAAGTACTCCCATGTTCTAAAACTAAGAAGCAAAGGCATCTACCTGGGACTTGCAAGGATTCAAACAAAAATAGTTTTGCCAACTTAATTCCATTTTCCGCTGATAAGTTTGGATATTTGTCCCTGCCCTAATTTCATGTTGAATTATAATCCCCATTGCTGGTGGTGGGGCCTGGTGGGAGGTGATTTGGTGACAGGGGTGGATCCCTCATGACTTGCTGCTATCTTCGGGATAGTGAGTTCTCCCAAGATTTGGTTGTTTGAAAGTGTCTGGCACCGCCCCCCTACCCACTCTTTCTTGCTCCAGCTCCCACCATATAATGTGCAAGCTCCTGCTTTCCCTTCTACCATGAGTAAAAGCTCCTTGAGGGCTCCCCAGAAGTCAAGCACATGCCAGTGTCACACTTCCTGTAAAGCCTGCAGAACCATGAGCCGTTTAAACCTTTTTGCTTTACAAATTATCCAGTCTCAGGTATTTCTTTATAGCAATATAGGAAAGATCTAACACACCCATCTCCAGGCTAAGAGAAGACAGGGATGCAGACAGGTCAGTAATTGAGGGGACTTTAGAAGATATATTTATGAGTGTGCAATTACTCACCTCTGATCCAACAAAGAATTCTTTGTATTAAGAAAACAAGGAAAAGTGGGAATAGAGCTACCTCTAAAATAGCCACCAAAGAGCCCCTAAAAGAGAACCCAAATTTAGGATCTATCACATAAAGGAAGCACTAACGCCAGATTCCAGTCCAACCAGTCAACAGACATTACTTCTTATCTCTCTGTTCCAGTTACAATTGCTTTGTAATGTATTCTCCCGAACACAGAGGTTTAAAACAACTGTTTCATCATGTTTGCAGATTCTGAAGGTGAGAAATTCAGAAAAGAAATAGTCCTGATAACTTATCTCTGTCTCCTGATATCTGGGAACTCATCAGGAAGTACTGGAAGGCTGCAGTGGATTCATCAGCTGGGAACTGGATTCAGTTAAAGGCTCATTCACCCACGTATCTGGAGCTGTGGTTGAAATGACTCAAAGACTAGGATGACTAACAGGGCTTGCAGACCTGCACCTGGCCTCTTCTTGTGGTTTGGCTTTCTCACAACCTAGGGACTTCATACGAGGTAGATGTCATCCATGGCAGCTCCTAGTTCCAAGCATGAGTGTTCCAGGAACAGGTAGAAGTTGCATGGCCTTCTATGACCCAGTCTCAGAGTCACACAGCATTACTTCTTCCAGACTTGATTGGTTGAACTTAGAATTCACTTCTTTGTGGGAAAGTGTTGAAATCACTTTGAAATAAATCTTGCATAATGAAACATAAAGTTGTGACCACCTTTGGAAAATATAATTCTGTAAGATGTCCCTTCTTTCTTAAGTCTGAAGGAGCCAAAAGAGTTATGAATAGGGGAAGAAGGGAAATATTCATCATGTCCTTTTTTCCTTCCCATTTCAGCTTTCTCAGCCTGGAGAGGTGATGGGAGTAGGAAAGAACATTTAAAGTCAATGAAATCTGAAGTTCAGACATCAAACATATTAGATTGGATGTACGGAAACTTGAAAAGAGATAGTTCATTACTTGATGGTTACCACACAAATTTTAAGAATGCCTGAAATTTTATCCAAGGCATGAGTGTTTGCTGCAGAGTGAACAAATAGAATTGTTTTCTACCTACACCCTACCATGCCCAATTCATTTCGCATGGGTGTAGGTGGTCTGTATGCATTTGCAATATGCCATAAGTGTGCATGACAAATAAGTCACTTTATGGGGTTTGCCAGAATATTGCCCTGGTAAGGAATCAATTTTAGCCACTTAAATTCAATCAGGAAGAGCTTAGAAATTAGTTCTGAGAGAAAATAAACAAAAGATAATCTTAAACATGGGGTTTTTGTTTGTTTTTAGAAAATTCTTTGGCTTATTCACAACATTGGTTTTTCCCTAACTCTTTTTATTTTTTTTCAGGAAGTCTTAAGATCATTTTTATTCCAATTTTTAATTTTGAATAATTTAAATATATTGAAACATGGAAAGAATATCCTGTGAATATGCATATACCCTATATTCGATTCAACAATTGCCAAACTACTGAAAATATTTTATATCTATATCCATTGTATTACATATTTTTATCTGCATCAATTTGGCTGAATAATTTGGATGATGTTATGGTGCACCCCTTCAGCATGAATTTCCTAAGAACAAGGCCATTCTCCCAGTCAACCATAACACCATTAAGGCACTGAAAAAAGTAATATTATTGATATAGTAGTATTATCTGATATGCATTACATATTCAAAGTTGCTCAATTTGTCCCTATAACATCCATTATGTTTTTCCTATTTGAAAATCTAATCAAGGACTACATATTGCATTGGTTGCTATATTTCTTGTTGTCTTTTACTCTATAGTAGTTTCTTCCTCTCAAGTGAAAAATTTTAAGAGTTCCAGCCAGTTATTTTGTAGAACGACCCTCAATTGAATTTGTTTGATTCTTTCCTCATGAATAGATTCAGATTAAATATTTTTAACACAATATTATATAGGTGATGTTGGTGCTTCTCAGTGTATCACATCAGGAGGTAAGTATTGTTTGTTTCTTGTGTTATTGATGATATTAGATTTGATTGCTTGGTTAATGTAAAGTATGCTAGATTCTTTACTAAAACAGTAACTTTGTGGCTAGGTACTTAATAAGTACAGTAAGAAACATTTTGAGAATGTGTAAAAGTTACACTTTCAGAATATATAAATATTCTGTTCTCTAGCAAGTTTTTCCCCAAAGGTTTCAGCACCCATTGATGATCTTTGCCTAAATCAATTATAAAATTTGTGGCTGCAAGATTGTGATTATTTTTCTAATTCTATATTTCTATTAGATATATCAACACTCATACTTCAATAAAGAACATTCTCTCTCTTCCTTCTCTTTTGCATTGTGTTTGTTTGTTTTTGTTTGTTTGTTTTACCATGAGTATGGACTCATGAATTATTTTTAATTAAATGTGTTATAGTCATGTCATGACCATCATTGTTTTTTGAGTGCCCAATTGTCCCCAAGTTGGCCAACAGGGGGCCTCTTCATTTTGGTTCTGGTGTACTTTTGATATATTTCCATCAGTTTACAAGCCCTTCCTTACTTACAGACACAACACACTGCTGGTTCAACATGTAATTTCTTGCCACACGTGAGAAATTAACCATTTACCCCAAAATTCCAAGTGTCTTTTAGCAAGAAATGTTAATTTCCAGCCAAGATCTGGGTGCAAGGTATGCTGATTGCTACTGGGGAATCAGTAATGTTCACTGGCATGTTCAATAGATTATGCTAAGAAACATGTCCTTTTAAAAATAAAACTTTTTTAAAGAGGGTAAATCTTTGATTTTAGTTAATATTATTTCAATTATTAGCAAACAATTACCATATCCCACATTTTTTAAAAAGCTATCCTATTTCATCATTTATGTTGTAGGGCAAAGTAATGTGCTTGTATTCACCATGATCTATTAGACTCTGAGTTCCTTGAGAAAAGTTCAGTAGTATTATTCATCCATTTCTTTATTTATTGTGTATTCATTTATCCAGCATATTTTTCATGTTCATGCTGCAGGGGAGTGGAGGCAGAATAGTAAACTTCCAGAGGAAGCAGTCATTAAGGATAACCTGGATCTTCAGGATCGTTAGTACATAGTTATCCAAAGAAAGAAGAGAAAGATATACAGAAGGTAATTAAAAGAAAGTGCCATGGCTTCTGACATGCATGAGTGAACACAGATCCCACTGCCACCACCCTGATGAAGGGCTTTCGCCAACACCGTTTATTGGAGTGTGATTGCCAGTGGACTGAAAACACCTTGGCTCCTATAGTACAGCGGGTTCCTAACCTCGAGAGGCCACCTAACAAAGTTGGGGACCTAGTATCAGACCTCCAAAATTATAACACAGAGACTGGGAATGCTAAACTGAACCTTGGTCCCCTGAAATCTTTCAGAAATAAACCCAGTCAACTGAACCTCTGATATGCTGTAATCAAGCCCCAAAGTATGTAAAAGAAGATAAAAGCCAAAAAACCATCCAAAGTATGGCAGCTTCAAAGCTTGAAGGAACATCAACCTACACAGATAAGAAAAAATCAGTGCAAGAACTTGGGCAACTCAAAAAGCCAGAGTGTCTTCTTACCTCCAAATGACTGCACTAAGTCCTCAGCAATAGTTCTTAACCATGCTGAAATGGCAGAAAGAATAGAAATAGTATTCAGTATATGGATAGGAACAAAGATCATTGACATCCAGGAAAAAGTGGAAACCCAATCCAAGGAATCTGAGGAATACAATACAATGATACAGGAGATAAACACAAAATGGCTGTATTAAAAAGAACTGAACTGATCTGATACAGCTGAAAAACTCACTTCAAGAATTTCATAATACAGTCACAAGTATTGACAAGAGAATTAAACAAGCTGAGGAAAGAATCTCGGGGATCAAAGACTGGTTCTTTGAAATAATGCAGTCAGAGAAAAATAAAGAAAATACAATAAAGAAGGCTGGGTAAAACCTCCGAGATGTCTGGGATTATATAAAGAGACCAAATCTATGACTCATTGGCATTTCTGAAAAAGAGGGAATGAAAGCAAGAAACTTGGAAAACATATTTGAGAATATCATTCACGAAATTTCCCCAATCTCACTAGAGAGGCCACCATTCAGATCCAGGAAATGCAGAGAACCCCCCAACAACATACCATACAAAATGGTAATACGAAGACACATAGTCATCAGATTCTCCAAAATTGAAATAAAAGAAAAACTGTTAAAGGCAAATAGAAACAAGGGGAAGGTCACCTACAGAGGAAACCTCATCAGGCTAATAGTGTAACTTTCAACAGAAATCCTACAAGCCAAAAGAAAATGGAGGCCCATATTCAGCATTCTTAAAGAAAAGTTCCAACCAAGAATTTATTATCTAGCCAAACTTAGCTTCATAAGTGAAAGAGTAACGAGATCCTTTTCAGACAAGCAAATGCTGAGGGAATTCATTGCCATCAGACCTGCCTTACAAGAGGCTCATAGCAGAGTGCTATAAAGGTGGGAAGACCATTACCGGCTACAACAAAAACATACTTAAGTACATAGATCATTGAAGCTACAAAGCAACAAAACAATCAAATCTAAGAACTAACAACACAATGACAGAATCAAATCTGCAAATATCAATATTAACGTTGAATGTAAATTGGACAAAGAAGCAAGACCTAACTCTATGCTGTCTTCAAGAGACCCATCTCAAATGCAATGACACCCATAGGCTCAAAGTAAAGGGATGGAGAAAAAATCTACCAAGCAAATGGAAAACAGAAAAAAAGCAGGGATTACTATTCTAATTTCAGACAAATAGACTTTAAACCAACAATAACCAAAAGAAAACAAAAAAGTACATTACATAATGGTAAAGGGTTAAATTCAATAAGAATTAACTATCCTAAATATGTATGCACCCAGATTTATAAAGCAAGTTATTGGAGACCTATGAAAAGACTTAGATAACCACACAGTAATAGTGGGAGACATCAACACCCCACTGACATTATTAGACGGATCGTAGGGGTAGAAAACTAACAAAACCATTTAGAACCTGAACTCAACACTTGAACAAATAGGCCTAATAGATATCCACAGAGCTCTCCACCCAAAAATAATATAATATACATTCTTCTCATCTGCACGTGGCACATACTCTACTATCAACCACACATTTGGTCATAAAACAATCAAGAGAATATTTTTAAAAAATGAAACCATACCAAACACACTTTGGGACCACACAGCAATAAAAATTGAAATCAGAGCCAAGAAATACTCTCAAAACCGTACAATTTCATGGAAATTAAACAACCTACTCCTGAATGGCTTTTGGGTAATGAAATTAAAGCAGAATTCGAGAAATTCTTTGAAACTAATGAGAACAAAGATAAAACATACCAGTATTTCTGGGACACAGAAAAGCAATGTTTAGAGGGAAGTTTATAGCACTTGATAGCCACATCAGTTTGAAAGATCTCAAATTAACAATCCAACATCACACCTACTAGAACTAGACAAACAAGAACAAACCAACCCCAAAGCTAGCAGAATACAAGAAATAATCAAATTCAGAGGTGAACTGAAGGAAACTGAGATGTGAGAAAATCTTTACAAAGATCAATGAGTCCAGGAGTTGGTTTTTTGAAGGAATAAATTGGAGAGCTAGACCACTAGCTAGATGAATAAAGAAGAAAAGAGAGAAGAGCCAAATAAACACAATCAGAAAAGACAAAGGGTATGTTACCACCAAACCCACAGAAATACAAAAAGCCCTCAGAGACTACTATGAACACCTCTATGTACACAAACTAGAAAACCTGGAAGAGAGGGATAAATTACTGGAAACATACAGCCTCCCAAAATGGAATGAAGAAGAAATTGAATGAATCCCTGGGTAGACCAATAATAATTTCCAAAACTGAATCAGTAATAAAAAGCCTACCAAGCAGAAAAAGCTCAAAACCAAATGGATTCATAGCCAATTTCTACAGGTAAATAAATAAAAGCTGATATCATTCCTACTGAAACTATTCCAAGAAATAGATGAGGAGGAACTCCTCTTTAACTCATTTTATGAGGGCAGCGTCATCCTGATAGCAAAATCTGGAAGAGATACACAAACACACAAAATAAAGCTTCAGGCCAATATCCTTGATGAACACAGATGCAAAAATCCTCAACAAAATACTAGCAACCCAAATCCACCACATATAAAAAACTTAATTCACCATAATCAAGTGGGCTTTATTCCTGGGGTGCAAAGTTGGTTCAACACACACAAATCAATAAATGTGATTCATCATATAAGCAGAACTAGAAACAAAAACCACACGTTCATCTCAATACATGCAGAAAAGGCTTTTGATAAAATTCAGCACAGCTTCATGTTAAAAAGCTAGAGGCTCTACAAAGTAGGTCTTGAAGAAACATTCCTCAAAATAGTAAGAGCCATCTATGACAAACCCACAGCCAACATCATACAGAATGGGAAAAAGCTAGAAGCTTTTCTCGAGAACCAGAACAAGACAAGAAAGCCCACTCTCACCATTCCTATTCAACATAGTACCGTAAGTCCTAGCTAGAGCAAAAGGCAAGAGAAAGAAAGAAAAGGCATCATAATAGTAAGATAGAAAGTTAAACTGTATGTTTGCAGATAGTACGATTTTATACCTAGAAAGCCCCATAATCTCTGCCCAAACGCTCCTACATCTCATAAACAAATTTAGTAAAGTTTCAGGATGCAAAATCAATTTACAAAAATCAGTAGCATAAATACACATCAACAACACCCAAGCTGAGAGCCAAATCAAGAGCACAATCCCATTCACAATAGCCCCCAAAAGAATAAAATACCTAGGAATACAGCTAATCAGAAAGGTGAAAAAAATCTTTACAATAAGAATTACAAAATACTGTTTAAAGAAATCACAGATGACACAAACAAATGGAAAAATATTTTATGCTCATGAATAGGAATCAATAGTGTTAACACAGTCATACATCTCAGAGCAATCTCCAGATTCAATGATTTTCCTATCAATCTACCAATGACATTCTTCACAGTATTAGAAAAAAAACTATTTTAAAATTCATATGGAACCAAAAAAGAGCCCAAATAGCTAAGGCAATCCTAAGCAAAAATAACAAAGCTGAAGGCATTATGTTACCGAATTTCAAACTGTACTACAAGGCTGCAGTAACCAAAACATTATGGTACTAGTACAAAAAACAGACACATAGACCAATGGAACAGAATAGACAGCTCAGAGGTAATGCCATATACCTAGAACCATCTGTCCTTTGACAAAGTCGACAGAAACAGAAAATACAAAAAGGACTCCCTATTTAATAAGTAGGGCTAAGATAACCATCTACACATATACAAAAGATTGAAACTGAACCCTTTACATAATACACCACATACAAAAATCAACTCAAGATGGAATAAAGGCTTAAACGTAAAACATAAAAACCTGGAAGATAACCTAGGAAATACCGTTCTGCATATATCTTGGTGAAGATTTCATGACAAAAAGCAATTACAACAAAAACAAAAATTGACAAATAGGACCTAATTAAACTAAAGAGCTTCTGCACAGCAAAAGAAATTATCAACACAGCAAAAGAAACTATCAACACAACACAAGAAACTAACAAAACAGACAACCTACAGGATGGGAGAATTTTTTTGCAAATTATGCGTCCAACAAAGATCTAGTATCAAAAATCTATAAGGAACTTAAACAAATTTACAAGCCAAAAACAAACAACCTCATTAAAATGTTGGCAAAAGACATGAACAGACACTTTTCAAAAGAAGACATACACACGGCCAACAAGCATACGAAAAAATGGTCAACATCACTAGTCATTAGAGAAATGCAAATCAAAACCACAATAAGCTACCCATCTCATGCCAGTCAGAACAGCTATTATTAAAAAGTCAAAAAGTAATAGATGCTAGTGAGGTTGTGGAAAGAGAGGAATGCTTCCTGCTGCTAGTGGGAATTTAAATTACTTCAGCCGTTGTAGAAAACAGTGTGGTGATTTCTCAGCAAGCTGAAAACAGATTTACCATTCAACCCAGCAATCACATTATTGGGTATATGCTGAAAGGAATATAAATTGTTCTACCATAAAGACACATGCATGCACACATGTGTTTATCACAGCACTATTCACAATAGAGAAGACATGGAATCAACCTAAATGCCCATCAATTGTACACTGGTAAAGAAACTGATACAGATACAGCATGGAATAGCCTGCAGCCATAAAAAGGAGTGAAATCATGTCCTTTGCAGTAACAGGGATGGAGCTGGAGGCCTTTATCCTAAGCAAACTAATGCAGATACAGAACACCAAATACTGCATGTTCTCACTTATAAGTTAGAGCTAAACATTGAGTACATATGGACACAAAGAATAGAACGACAGACAGCAGGGCCTACTTGAGGGTGGAGAGTAGAAGGGAGAGGATTGAGAAGCTACCTATTGGGTACTATGCTTATTACCTGGTGATGAAACAATCCGTACACCAAACCCCTATGACATGCAATTTACCTGTGTACTAGGTTGACACAGAAGTAATTGTGGCTTTTGCAATTAAAAAGGATGGCAAAAACCACAATTACTTTTGCATCAACGTAACAACAAACCTGTACATGTATCCTTGAACCCAAAATAAAAGTTTTAGAAAGGATTGCTTCTGGCAAGGGGTAAAGCATATATGAGGGTCTTCAGGCCAGACTGCTTTCAAAAGGCATTGTGGTTCACTTGTGGTTGAGCCAGTAAGTGAATTCAATTGTAGTTGAGCCAGTAAGTGAATTTGTACTCCAAAATTCGGCAGAAATTAAGCCTAGATGGCATATAAAGGAAAACCACTGAGTAAAGCAGATATTGGGAAAACATTTTCAGAGAAGTACTATTAAAAAATTTTGCATTTTAAAATACAGTACATATTTTAAAATACTGTGGATAATTTTTTCTTTCTTTCTTATTTGTTTATTTATTTATTTATTTATTTATTTTGAGATGGAGTCTCACTCTGTCCCCAGGTTGGAGTACAGTAGCTCAATCTCGGCTCACTGCAACCTCTGCCTCTCGGGTTCAAGCAATTCTTCTGCCTCAGCCTCTCCAGTAGCTGGGACTACAGGCATCCGCCACCACGCCCATCTAATTTTTGTATTTTTAGTAGAGACGGGGTTTCACCATGTTGGCCAGGATGGTCTCGATCTCTTGATCTCATGATCCACCCGCCTCAGCCTCTCAACGTGCTGGGATTACAGGTGTGAGCCACGATGTCTGGCCTGTGGACAATTTTTAAAGTAATCCTCAGAACGTAAGTAGATATATTGAAATTCCTCTAAGTGAACACCTCTCAGCAATTTTTTAAAAATAAATTGTTAAATTAACTATTGAATATATACAAAATAACTTGTATGAAATATACATAAGTTAAAAAAAAAAGCACCTAGTTACCCACGATCAATTTTAATTAACAGAAAATTACCATCACTTTTGAATCCCTGTGTATTCCAGGTCATCTCACTTAATTTCATTAACCTTCAAAAGTAACCATATACATTATTTAATTATGTACAGTTTTGACTTTATATTAATGTGTGTGTACTGTGTGTCTTCTGTAGAATTCTTTCTGCAGCATTATGTTCCTGAAAATCAATTTTTTGCTTCAAATTATAATCCATTCATCTTCAATGATCTAGTATTGAATCAGATAAATATACCGCTATCTACATTCTGCTATATGTGACCTGGTACATGTGGGCAAAACCTTCTCTGAAATAGGAATGAAATTGATTAGTCACTAAATATATACTTCTCAAATTAGCTAGACAATGCCAAACTGTTTTTACAAAGTGGTTTTACCAATTTGCCATTCTAACACCTATATGTGTGTGCCATTGTTTCATCAGCAAAATCAAGATGGTAGACATATCCATCACCTCTAAAAGTTTACTCTTGCCTCTTTCCTTTGGGTTTTTTTTTCCCTTGGTCAGGTTTTGTTAGATATATTGCTAGCCATTTTGTATTACTGATACTATTACAAATGGTATCTTAGTTTTAAAAATACATTTTCTAAACTATTATGATATAGAAAATCAACTTTATAAAATTTTAGTCAACTTTATCTTTTAGAGCAGTTTTAGATTCACAGCAAAATTGAGGGGAAGTTAATGTTTCCATTTACCTCCTTTGGCAGGTATATTGTTTCATTTGCCCTGTCCCCACCACCCCCAACATACGCACCCTTTCCCACTTCAGCATCTCCCACCAGAGTGGAACATTTGTTATGTTCAATGAGTCTACGTTAATGCATCATTATTACCCAAAGTCAATGGTTTACATTAGGGTTCATGCTTGGTATTCTACAATCTATGGCTATTGACACATGTAATGACATATATCCACTATTATAGCATTCACTGAGCTTCCTGGATCTGTAGTTTGGTATATGACATTAAGTTAAGGAAATTCTCAATTATCATTGCTTCAAGTATATCTTCCATGTCTTTTCTCTCTTCTCTTTCTTTTATTCCATTACTCGTATGTTATACATTCTGTGGTTTTTCCAGAGTTCTTGGATATTCTGTTCTAGGTTTTTGTTATGGTTTTCAGTATTTTTTTTTTCTCTTGGATTTTCAGTTTTGGAAGTTTCTATTGACTTGTCCTAAAGCTCAGAGATTCTTTTCAAGGCTATGTCTAGTCTACTAATTAAAGGCATTTAGTTTTGACTCAGTATCTTTTATCTCAAACATTTTTCAAATTCTTTCCTGGAATTTTCATCACTCTGCTTATATTACTCATCTGTTCTTGCATATTGTCTACTTTGTCTATTAGATCCTTTAGCACAATTGTTTTAAATCTGTGGTCTGATAATTCCAACATTCCTGCATACCTGGGTTTGGTTTTTATGCTTTCTCTGTCTCTTAAATCATCTTTTTTACTTCTGAGTGTGTCTTGTATATTTTGCTAAAAGGCAAACATGATAGAAGAAGAGATAGGGAAGAATTCTGTAGTCCTAAAGGATTAGGTCTCAAGCTTTTAATGAGCCTGTATCCCTGGGCTGTGAGCTTCACAAGTGCCTTTCAATTTGTTTACATACTTCACCCTGCTAGATGATACAGGATGGCTAGAGCTGGCTGGAGATGGGTACTTCTCTTCCCCTAGGTCAGTTAGGCTCTGGTAAAATCCCACCAGTTAGGCTTTGATAAAATAGTTTCTCTTGAAGATATGCCTTATTAAGAAGGAGAGAATGCTCTGGCATATTTCAAAATGGTTACTTTTTTTCTTCTCCTATTGGAAGTCCAGTGAGATTTTTCTCATTGAAAATGAGCCTGGTAGAGCCTGGTAGAGCCTGGTAGAGCCTGGTAGAGCTCCTGGAGGTAGAACTCACAAAAGTCTTAGGCCCCCTATTTATTACTGGGCCTCTTAGGATTGTCCACATTGACTTCAGCAATTGATCAATTACAGTGTAGATTTCTCTACCCTGGTACTAGTTCTCACAAAGGTTCCTGCTCAGGTAAGTTGTGATTCTCTGTATCTACCTGTCTCTCCAATTTGGGGAGCAGCAGTTTGCCATGTGATCTTACTTCTCTGACAGATCTAAGATGAGTTGCTAATTTTTCAGTTTGTTGGGCTTTTTACTTGTTGTTATGTATGATGACAGCTTTTAAGCTTCTTGCATGCCAGACCAGAAACCAGAAGTCTCAGAATTTAACTGATTTTGTACATTGATTTCATATCTAGCAGATTTATTCAACCATTTAATTCATTTTAATAAGGTATTATTATTTTATTTGAGCTTTCTTTACAGACAATCATATTGTCTACATCGTATCTTTCTTTCTGGCTTATACCCCTTTTTTATTTTCTTTTTCTTAGCACTAGGAACTCCATGTAATTTTAAATAAAAGTGATGATATTGAACACCAATGCCTTACGCAAATGCTTTTAACATTTCACTATTAAGTAAGATATTTGCTGTACATTTTTGAATTTATCCTTTTTCACGTTAAGGAAGATTGCTTCTAGTCCTAGGTTTTTCCCACTAACTTTTGGTTTGAGAAATCTCAAACATCCAAAAGGATAAAATTTCAACAAAAATGTCAAGCATAATAATAGTACAATTAGTGTCCATATTTCCTCTACTTTAAACATATTAAAATACTTATTTTATATTATCTGCCTAATAATTTCACTATTTGATGTTACCTGAGCTTCAGGGTAGTATTTCTATATTACCTTTATACTATATGTATAGTTTTTTGTGGTACGTAAATTATTTGGGGATTCTTTTACTAGATGCCCACCTTGGGCTGGCCCTGAACTATGCATCTGACCCACCACGCCCTGTGAAGGAATGAAGACCAAAGCTCAACGTCTGCCTATTCAGCAAATGCCCTTCTGACAAAAACCAACTTTTACTCCATTTGTAGCCTCTAAATATTCCTTACTAATTTGACAGCTTATTAATTCATTTACAACAATATTTATTTATATTTTACTAGGCATTTT
Organism: Mandrillus leucophaeus; assembly: GCF_000951045.1. Lineage (NCBI taxonomy): Eukaryota > Metazoa > Chordata > Mammalia > Primates > Cercopithecidae > Mandrillus > Mandrillus leucophaeus. The sequence continues at coordinate 1,260,211 of NW_012105487.1, read as the reverse complement.
TAGTGGTTTTCAGTGGGAGAGTCAGTCAATGTCCCCAGGTCACCACTCTATCAGAGGTGGAATTTGGTGTTCTCTTTATGGAACACTTGGAATCACAGATCAATGTCAATCTTCCCTGAAGCCCATTTCTCCATTTCCTTCATGAGGGCTATTTGCACAATAACTCAACGTGTAATTTTTCCCATCATCCACACAGAACCCTTATTAGCATTACATACTTTGCTAATATCTTAAGAGCGTTTCTGACCTAATACGCCTATTTAAGCCAAATGCTGAACTCAATGTCTGAGATGAATGCAGGCTCCCCATAGTGAAGCTTGCAGAAGTGAGTTGCCAGGATATGAAAATGTTGTCAATATTTCCACCTTATCTTTGTGGGGTTTACAGTCACTGCTCAAGTCAGGATGATCTGACACAGGACAAGTTGTTTTTCTGAAGTATGAGAACCTTTATTGCTCTTAATTGTTTCATTTTCTAGTCATCTTCTGGCTACTAAAAAATACACTCTATAATTGCACTAGGAATTAAAATTAGATAAAACTGAACTAGAGCTCCCTCTCCTCAGCCCCACATAGGTGATACATTCAAGCAAGTTTCTTACATAGGCTGTTAGTTCTGTGGAGCTGACCAAGGTAAAGTTGTGAATGATGAAACAGTTGTTTTCAGAACTCGTCCTGAAATCGTGGCGTTAAATACGAGAAGTGATATTTGGAAAATATTTTCTTCCTAGCTAAGTATTTAATTCTAAAATCAAGAAAATTTCAGGAAAAAAAATGGGTGATTCTGCATCTAATAATCCCTGTTCTTTTTTTTTTTTCCTTACACATTTTCTCTGCTGGTCCTGCCCTTCTTATAGTGTACAAGATTAATTTCAGATGATTTTATTCAACTAAGATACAATTTTGGCATGGGTATAGATAAAGTCAATTCAAGGTATGGAGTTCAGCATATTCAAAGAGCAGGCATGAGTTCATGCATTAGTTTCCTTGTTGCTGCTATAACGGGTTACCACAAATTTAGTGGCTCAAAACAACACCAATTTATTCTATTGCAGTTCTCAAGGCCAGAAATCTGAGCTCAATCTTCCCGAGTTAAAATAAAAGTGTCCACAGGTCTAGTTTCTTCTATCAGTAGACTCTAAGGGGAGGGTTTCAGTGCTGCCTTTTTCAGCTTCCAGTGGTCTTTGCCCCTTTCTCCATCTGCAAAGCACATTACTCCAAGCTCTGCTTCCGTTATCACCTTACCTTCTCCTCTGGCTGACTCTGCCTCCCCCTTGTAAGAACTGTTGTGATCACATCAAGCTCACCTGGATAAAACAGGATACTCTCCCCATCTTAAGATACTTAATCACATCTTCAGAGTCCCTTTTGCCACATAAGGTAACACATTCACAGGTTCTGGGTGTATAATATGGACATCTTTTGGGGAGGAGAAACATTGCTCATCCTACCCTAGTTCATAATAGTGAACCTCTCCCATGCTGTCTAATTTTATTTCCCCCACAGCAGTTTGCATGCCTGCTGTCTCCTAACCTTGAGACTGAGGTCCTTCTTGCTAGTCCATCTATACTTTCTAATAGGTCATGGATCTTCCTGCACCATTTCACAGATTGAATTTATTTCTAACATCCCTTATCCTAATGGATGACTCTTGTCATAGATTTGGATATCCAAAGCCGTATTTTAAAGCTTCTATTGTATGGACCTCAGGTCACTGTAGTTTGTTGGTTAATTATCCACCATGAATATAAATTTAGACTAAGATACACACATATATCACATTGTCTAACACCAAAACTTTTTAAAGTACATTACAGGCACTATAACAATAGATGTATCACAATTGATTATAATTTCCTTCGATTGATAAAAAATTTTAGTAATATTAATAATTTGAAAAAAGTAAATACTGGAAAACTTCACTGGGGTGTCAAATTTCTTCCTGACAATAGCCCTGTGAGATAGGTATTATTAGCCTATTTTATACAATCAGATGCATTCATTCCCAAATCCATCTGATATCAGGCAATGTGGTAGAGTGATGGTGATGTTGGGATGGTTCATGGGAAAAATAATTTTGAACATGAGGCCTCTGCACACTGCTTTTTTTTTTTTAGACGAAGTCTTGCTCTGTCACCAGGCTGGAGTGCAGTGGCGCAATCTTGGCTCACTGCAACCTCCGCCTCTCAGGTTCAAGCGATTCTCCTGCCTCAGCCTCCCGAGTAGCTGGGACTACAGGTGTGCACCACCACATCCGGCTAATTTTTTGTATTTTTAGTAGAGATGGGGTTTCACCATGTTGGCCAGGATGGTCTCGAACTCTTGACCTCGTGATCCACCTTCCTTGGCCTCCCAAAGTGCTGAGATTACAGGTGTGAGCCACTGTGCCCAGCTTGCAAACTGCTTTTAATCCCACTCTGCAGGCATAGAGCTCAGGCCACAGTCAGTTCAATGCTTGCCCCTCAGATGTTATGCCCTGGTGACCAGTTCTGTCCAGACTTGGATCTTAGCTCCGGGGATGGCCATATATTTACTTTGGCGAAAAGATTAAGAGACAGAAAAGGTATTTAGAAAATATTTCTCTTCTCGATATCTTTGAAAGGACTGCCCTTTTAGACAGAGGGCATGTTTTGACATCTGTAAATCTTCTCTCTCAGCATCATTTCTGAAATGTTAGGTGCAGTTGAGGTATTGAGGCTTCAAGTTTTCACATAGAAATACTTCACTGAGTTAGTAATTCATACAAAAAAACCCCAGAAAACTTTCCTTAGGGAAGGATTTCTGTAAGTGTAGTTTTAAAATGTAGTTGATTTTAATACCTAAAACACAAAATTGTGAGAAGCAATTCATTTTTGAATACAATATCCAGTAGAAAAATATGCCCAGCTAAGAAAATACAGATATAGACCTTTTTTTAAAGAGAGAGAAAAAGAAAAAGTCACGAGTGGAAAGGGATATGAAAAACAAAGAAAGAAGACAGAAAAAGGCAGTGAAGATGCTGGCCTTAAAATCCACATTCAGAGGCTAGATTTCAAGTTATTTAAACTGTGAGATGTTAACAAAGCCTATTAAAGCCAATCAGGCCAAGATCAGCTTGATGTTCACAATTTCATGATTTTTGTTTTTCCTATGCACCCAAGAAGACTATTGTATTAGTCCATTTTCACATTGCTGATAAAGACATAACTGAGACTGAAGAAAAATAGGTTTAATGGACTCACTGTTCCACATGACTGGAGAGGCCTCACAATCATGGTAGGAGGTGAAAGGTACGTTTTACATGGCACCAGAAAAGAGAGAGCTTATGCAGGGAAACTCCCTCTTATAAAACCATCAGATATTGTGAGATTTATTCACTATCATGAGAACAGCATGGAAAAGACCTGCTCTCGTGATTCAGTTACCTCTCACCAGGTCCTTCCCATAAGACATGGGAATTCAAGATGAGATTTGCTGGGGAAATAGCCAAACCATATCAACTACATCCCCTGGCCTCTCTTGCAATTAGTTGAGGCCATATAACCTTCCGGATAATGCAATATGAATGCATATGTGACCTGGGCATGCTGTTAAAATTATCTTTGACATTCTCAGCTCGTTCTCGTCCACTTCTTAGTGTCCCCAAAGACATGGCTTGAAACGGCAGCCTGACAAATTGGAAAGAACAGAATCACTGGAACAGAGAGGAGCTCTGCTAAGGAGATATTGGTTCTGTTCATTATAGCATCCAACACAAATTATCCTTATCAAAATAGTAGATAAATGACATGGTCAGATTTGAGTTTTATGTAAGTCCCTATGACAACTGTGCATGGATAGATTAAAGCGGGCAAATATTGAAGTAGGAAAAATGAATAGAACTTGAGAATGGATTCTATCAAGATTAAGGGAGGGACAAATGCCAACTCCCTTGTGCCTTATAAGAAACTTATAAGAAACTGAGAAATAATACTAAAAAAGAAGCAACCTCAGAGAGTTTGGAATGCTCCCTTTTAGATATACCCTGGTCTGTTTCACTGCATTCTTCATATCAGAATTTAATTTTGTGATTATTTCCTTACATGATTTTTAAACTGTAATGTTTCATGAGGTAATGGACCTTATCTGTTTTCAAACTCTCCATCACTCTTACTAAGCCATTCCTGGCATAAAGTAGATATGCAACAAATACATTGACTGAATGAATAAAATAATGGATGATGTGATAAGCAGACATTTGTACATATAAATTTCAAGGAAGCAATTTGACCTGAGAAGTTAAAATTAGAGTTCTTCAACGTTAAACAAGTAAATTAAATCTTGAATGTGGATGAAATCATCCTGGAGTAAAGCTGGAATGAAAAAAAACTGAGCTGATGAGAACACGTGGGATAAATAATAATTTTTAGTTTTTCAGAGGAGAGGATTTCTTCACATGCTGAAAAGAAGAAAATGGTTGAGAAAAAAATGAAAAAGTTCTGGAAGGGTAGCAGCTATCAGATGATGGACCATTTGGACTATTTAGTGAATGAAGAAAACCCAGTGACTGCTGGTAAACAGATTATCCAACAATAATATCACGTAGTTCTGCAATAATGTCATTGATTTTCTACAAAGAGTTTGATTTTTTAAATGTACTTTTGAACTGACAATTTGAAAGACTCTTCAATGATATGCTTGCAAATATATACTTTTATAAGCTGGTAGTGACAATTACATCATGAATAATTAAAATTTGCTTTCTTTTTAAAAGACACGTAAGGGAGTAAGGAAGACTGTATAAGCCCTGTATAAAAGAGAAAAGGACACCTGTGGATAGATTGGCTTAAACAGAGAAGGAACACCTGTCTTCTTAGTCTGGAGGAGAGAAAGGCAGGGTGGTTGTGGGGATGGGTAAATTTGTAGGTGATGGAAATTAACTTGAAAAAGATTATGTAAATCAGAAGCATATAGGTTGGATCAGTTGGTGAGGAGAATTACGGACATTTGATATAGTCATTTACAAAACAATAGGACAGGAAAAGAGACAAAAGCAAAAAGGTATCTAGAAAGTACTAAAGGCAGGCCTTAGGTTAGGGACCATGAATTTGCGGATGATGAAAAAGGGAAGGCCACATATAAAATTCTTCATTTATTCAGCAAATATTTATTCAGCACCTTCCATTGTAAAGCACCATGCTAGTGGCAGGGATAAAAGTGTGTTAATGAAGTCAGTGGTTTGTATTTATTGTGGCAGAGGCACCATCCGTCGTTCCAATAAAAACAAAACATCTTATTAGTTGGTGGCAGGTAGACAAAATTATTGGTGGTGTGAAAATTTTCCTTTCAGTCTGTAGTTTTATTATAGTGGTACACACAGGTTTCCTGCTTTTTTCTTAAGTTAAAGCATTTAATGTGTTCTTTCACTGACCTTCATTAAATAAATTACAGTGAGCCTGACAGAGTCTGGAAATAAGGCCGATGGAACCAGGCAGTGAAAAACATCCCTTCTCTATCCTTCTGTGACTCTCTTTCCCTCACAAAGGGAAAATTCCCAAAGCAGAATTTTTGCATTTCTCATTCCCTTTCCTTCATGGCTAATCTTCATTTAAATAGTCTGATAAATATGTTAATTTAGCATCATTGTAAAGCTGAGAATTGCTCTTACAGTCAATAGAAATGCTATTAATGCACTTGCCTGTATTGTTGAGGGGAGTGTTAAGTCAGTTTTCTGGAGCCACCAAATTAGTCGAAAAGGCCGGCCTGCTCAATATATTGGTAACATCAGAGGTTGTTAACTGGTAATAATATTTAAAGTAGTTTGTCGATTTTTTTCCCCAAAAACTGAAATCGCAGCATGAATATGTTAAAAACTGGACCAAATTTATTTTCTTGGAAGAAAAGGACTAGGAATCCATCCTTCGTTCATCATAACTTAAAATTGCACTGGACATAGTAACCCAGACAACATGCATTTCCCATTGTATCACAGAATATTTTTGACTTAATTTTATCAAAGTAGTTTTGTTGGTCTCTAAAGACATGGAGATTTTTTTCAGAATACCAACGCTGCTCACTATTGCAGAAAGAGTATTATGCAAATATTGTTTGCTGATAACCTCATTTTCCATATTATAAAGTGTTGTTTTGAGAATGTTAAACAAAATTCCACATTAAGATATACAACTTGGGAAGAGGCTTTGGGGAAAATGACTGAACTGTAGCGGTGATTCTTGCTCCGCATACCTTATCTATCTGCCCCATTAGTGAATCAACTTGAATGACCAGTGAATTATTCCAGTGAAACAGCAGAATGATAATAACAGTCAATTAAACTCATTTATACATTCACCTACTTGCTTTTACCAAGGTCATTCAAGCAAACGAGATTTCAGAAAAATTAATATTCTGTTTCCCTTTTATTAAGTCATCTCTGATGGGCTTAGGAAAAAGACGTGTTGAATGCCAGTCTGGTTTTATCTTTTAAATCCTCCCAGTCTATTTAACTGAATCTAATGTTAGGCTTATTTAAAAAGTGACAGCCCGCATAACCCACATAATGCAGGAATGAATAGTATAATTTAAAAATGGTTGGAACAACTGTAGTTGACATTATGTTTATGTCTTTAGCTCTAAATGATTATTTAAACTCGATTTGTTCACTTTCTTGGCATTCTTACTCATATTGAGTTTATGCATCCTTCTTTTGATAGAGTTAGTTCTATAGAACTGCGGCTGTTTGTGGCAGATAAAAAAAAAAAGGTTTGAAACACATACTTCCTTGCCTTCCCTCTCTATTAATATATTTAATTATAGAAACTTACACTATTATAAGTTTAATTTAATTTCAAAGCTTATTTGCATTTTAAAATATTAACATGTAATTTCTATGCACAGTATTTAGATTCTGTCTCCTACAGATCTATCTTTCGAATCCATATATTTCTCTAAATCACCTAACCTGGTCGAGGTCACTATCATCACTCACTTAATTTACCACAACAACCTTCCCTGTGGGCTTCTTCTTCCAATTCATTCATTAAAAATTTCATGAGCCTTGAGGATATTTTGCTAAGTGAAATAAGCCCGTCACATAAGGACAAATACTGCATGATTCCACTTATATGAAGCATCTAAAGAAGTTGAATTCATAGAATCAAAGAGTGAAATGGTGGTTCCCAGGAGCTGAGGCAAGGGTAAGATTGAGATTTACTAATTAACAGCCATAAGATTTTAGTTAAGCAAGATGACTAAGTTCTCAAGATCTGCTGGACAACATTGTGCCTATATTTAACTATACTGTATTGTAGACTTAAAAATTTGTTCAGAGGGTAGATCTCATGTTAAGTGTCCTTATCACATTGAAATAAAATTTGATGAGAAATCATCATTCATTCACCAAACTTCTTTATTACCTACTATATAATAGGTGCTGTTTAAAGCACTGAGCAGACAGTAGCAAACAACATTAAACATAAAAACCCTCTTCTCTGGGAGCTTACAGAGCAAATTTCCTACATTGCAAATCCACTTATACTATCCTTTTCCTTAATATCTTTCAATGGCTTCTTGCAACATTAATAATCAGTTTGGAACATGTTAACATAGTTTGAGGGGTCTTCCGTAACTTGGTTTCTCATACCTCGTTTTAATATCCCTTCATCAGTCCTATTTCTTAGTTGCAAACAACAAAATCTGACTGTAGCTGAAGTTACAGAAGAAGAGTTTATTAAAAGGGCACAGGGCAGCTCCTTTAGGAGCTGTTCCATGGGTTGGAGAACTAGTCATGAACCTTAACCTCCAGGAACAATGCCCAAAATATCACCGCAAAAGTGGCCTGATATGGAAATGCTTAGTAATAAGTGCCAAATCTTTACTTGCTCTATTGCTACTACAGGCTTCGTAAATTTCACCTCTGCAGCTACTGCTAAGTTCAGGCTCGATGTGAGAGAGACAGAAAGAGACAGACAGGGAAGGAGAATGAAAGATTGGTCTTCTGATTTATCTCTTTCTCTCTTTTATTGCTGGTTTATGAGTTGAAGTCTGGCTGGGACATATCTGATTGGTGGTGTTCTGACTACATGCCTATGACTTAGCTAGAAGAAAGACTGGAACTACAAGTACCTACCATTTTCAGCCCATATAGGTAAGGAAGTTTACCGTACAACTCAGAAAGCAGGGGAATTACCTAAATATGAAAATAGGCTTCAGGTGTTGGACGGACAGACACACAAGAAATGTCCTACATAGCCCTAAGAAAATCTAAGCTATAGTCTCACTGAATATCGGTTCTTTCAATATGATCTCTCAATTACTTCTGAGTATCTTTGTTCTGGTTCTCCCTTCTCTTAGTTGGATAACTTGTGTCTATCTTTGGGAATGTTTTAATAGTCATTTCTAGAGGATCAGGCTCCTCTGATCCTCCCTAGACTTTTTTAGATAGATTAGGGGTTCACAAACTATGGTCCATAGGCCAAATCTGGCTTGCTTCCTCTTTATGTAAATAAAGTTTTGTTTGAACAGACATGCTCAGGGGTTTATTTATTGTCTACAGCTGCCTTCATAGAGTTGTATAATTGTGACAGGGGATATATGGCCTACAGAGTCTAAATATTTACTTTCTGGTCCTTTATAGAAAAGTTGTGCTAACTCCTGTTTAGATACTTCTGTTGTGGGTTCCTGTGGTTGTGTTTTGACTCTGCCATTACTCCTCTCATGTTTTTCTGTCATCCTCAATGAATGGCAAGCTGCTTGACAGCAGGAACATAGCTCTCTCCCTAACCATTGGACAACCACAGTGCCTGATGCAGAATAACATGTGCTTAACATAAGCAGGTTAAATAAATGGGTTTAAAACCAAATTACTAAAATGTGTGCCAGCTGCATAGCTGATCAACTCTCAGGTTGTAAGAGGCAAAGAAATGTCATCTGGACTTTGGCAAGATGGAGAAATATATATCTACCAGAACTTCTCTCAGAGGAACTAAATATTTGGAAGAAATATTTGGGCAAGACACTAGGTACCTGGGCCAAGGCTGAGGAAAGGCGATCTCTCCAGCATGTGTGTGGGCAACAATAGGTGGTTCCCAGCGCACCATTTAAGGAATTTGGTCCAGTTGGCTGCAGAGCCATTGCTTTGCTGTCTGTGGTAGCCCTGCTACAATGTAGATTCATCCTTCTTCCCTCTTCACCAGTCTTTCAGGCAGTTCAGCTTCTACTCCAAATGAATATAGAGCAAATATTTTTAAAATATAAGCTTGGAGGCCAGGCACAGTAGCTCATGCCTGTAATCCAAGTACTTTGGGAGGCCAAGGCGGGTGGATCACCTGAGGTCAGGAGTTCGAGACCAGCCTGGCCAACATAGTGAAACCCTGTCTCTACCAAAAAATACAAAAATTAGCCAGGCATGGGATGCCTGTAGTCCCAGCTACTTGGGAGGCTGAGGCAGGAGAATTGCTTGAATCCAGGAGGCAGAGGTTGCAATGAGCCAAGAATATGCTGTTACACTCCAGCCTAGGTAGCAAGAGTGAAACTCCATCTCAAAAAAAAAAATTGTGTGTGTGTGTGTGTGTGTGTGTGTGTGTGTGTATATATATATATGCTTGAAGGATTTCCATAATTCTAATCTGCCTCCAATCAATTATAGTTGGCCCTCTGTATCTGTGGGATCTGCATCCATGGATTCAACCAATCACAGATCAAAAACATTCCAAAAGAAAAAAAGAACAATACAACAATAAATATAACACAAATAAAAATATAGTATAACAACTATCTACATAGCATTTACATTGTGTTGGGTATTACACAAAATCTAGAGATGTTTTAAAGTACACAAAAGGATATTCATAGACTGTATGTTAACACTATGTCATTTTATATAAGGAATTTGAGTATCTGAGGAGTTTGGTATCTGTGGGGGTTCTGAAACCAATCCCCCATGGGTACAGAGGGACGCTGTACTTACATATCTCAGACAGACCATGAATAAGTAAACTCAATTTTTCATAAATGGAACAAAAAATATTGCCTATGGGAATCTCAGTTGTTTCCACCATAATGTGGATCATTTTTTTTTTTTAATTGTGAGTTGACACCTAGTAGTGTGCTCTGAAATAAAATTTTTGTTTATGAGAGTGAATGAAATAATAGAATAGAAAGCGGTGGAATGTGTTTACAATTATAGTTCATGACACCTTTGTTTCAGTTGATATATGTATAGGAGTCACAGTGAATACTTTTTAATGTGGGGCTTCATCAGAAAACATAAATAACCACTGATTTAACATTTTGCTTTCTCTAAATATTACTATTACAGTGGAGTTTATCAAGTAACCCCCCTTGAAGGATGCTCTGAGTAGTCTCAAATTTTTCTGAAAGAATGAAGTGAGGGCAAGGAGAGGTGATAAAATGAAACCATCTTTTCCTCATTTTTAGACCTACCAGGAGCTGAGGCATGTGTTGGTGGACCAGCAACAGAAGAATTGCCTGGAAGTCCTGCCCAGATGTATTGAATTAGAACGCCCATTTTAATGAAACCCCTAGGTGATTTATATGCACATTAAAGTTCAGGAAGCATGGGGTAGTTGATACCAGTACTGTTCTACTCACATCCCCTCAGATACTTTTGTAATTTTTGTCCATACCAGCTACCAGTTTACTTTTAATCCCAACAGTCAGCACCAATTTCTACCCTCAGGTTTCCAAAACATAGTTTGCCTGCAAATAAGAAGCACCAAAAGAGGTGAAGAATATACCTCCCTATATGGTTTGGCTATATCCCAACCCAATCGCAACTTGAATTGTAACTCCCACAATTCTCACGTGTGGTAGGAAGAACCAGGTGGGAAGTAATTGAATCCTAGTGGGGGGTCTTTCCTATGCTGTTCTTGTGACAGCGAATGAGTCTCACAAGATCTGATGATTTTAAAAGCGGGAGTTTCCCTGCACAAGCGCTCTCTTTGCCTGCTGCCATCCACATAAGATGTGACTTGCTCCTCCTTGCCTTCCACCATGACTGCGAGGCCTTCCCCAGCCATGTGGAACTGTAAGTTCATTAAACCTTTTTCTTTTGTAAATTGCCCAGTCTCAGGTATGTGTTTATCAGCAGTGTGAAAACAGACTAATACAAAAAATTGGTGCCAGTAGAGTAGGGTGCTGCTGAAAAGATACCTGAAAATGTGGAAACATCTTTGGAACTGAGTTACAGGCAGAGGTTGCAACAGTTTGGAGGGCTTAGAAGAAGACAGGAAAATGTGGGAAAGTTTGGAACTTCCTAGAGACTTGTTGGATGGCATTGCCCAAAATGCTGATGGCGATACGGACAATAAAGTCCAGGCTGAGGTGGTCTCAGATGGAAATGAGGAACTTGTTGGGAACTGGAGCAAAGGTGCCTCTTGTTATGTTGTAGCAAAGAGAGTGGTGGCATTTTGCCCCCGCCCTAGAGATTTGTGGAACTTTGAACTTGAGAGAGATGATTTAGGGTATCTGGCAGAAGAAATTTCTAAGCAGCAAAGCACTCAGGAGGTGACTTGGGTGCTGTTAAAGGCATTCAGGTTTATAAGGGAAGCACAGCATAAAATTTCAGAAAATTTGTAGCCTGACAATGTGATAGAAAAGAAAATCCCATTTTCTCAGGAGAAATTTAAGTTAGCTGCAGAAATGTTCATAAACAATGAGTAGCTGATGTTAATCTCTAAGACATGGGGAAAATGTCTCCAGGCCATGTCGGAGGTGTTCACAGCAGCCCCTCCCATCACAGGCCCAAAGGCCTAGGAGGAAAAGTGGTTTTGTGGGCTGGACCTAGGGTCCTCATGCTGTGTGCAGCCTAGGGACTTGGTGTCCTGTTTACCAGCACCCCAGTTATGCTGAAAAGGGGCCAATGTAGAGCTCAAGTCTTGGTTTCAGAGGCTACAAGCCTCAAGCCTTGGCAGCTTCCACATGGTGTTGAGCCTGTGAGTACACAGAAGTTGAGCACTGGGGTTTGGGAATCTCCACCTAGTTTTCAGAAGATCTATGGAAACACCTGGTTGCCCAGGCAGAAGTTTGCTGCAGGGATGGGGTCCTCATGGAGAATCTCTGCTAGGCCAGTGCAGAAGGGAAATGTGGGGTTGGAGTCCCCCCACACACAGAGTCCCTACTGGGGCATTGCCTAGTGGAGCTGAGAAGATGGCCACCATCCTACAGACCCCAGAATGGTAGATCCACTGACAGCTTCTATTGTGTGCCTGGAAAAGTCACAGACACTCAACACTAGTCTGTGAAAGCAGCCAGGATAGGGGCTATCCCCTGCAAAACCACAGGGGCAGAGCTGCTCAAGACCATGGGAACCCACCTCTTGCATCACCGTGACCTGGATGTGAGACATGGAGTCAAAGGAGATCATTTTGGGGATTTAAGATTTGACTGCCCACTGGATTTTGGACTTGCCTGGGGCCTGTAGCCCATTTGTTTTGGTTAGTTTCTCCCATTTGTAACAGCTGTATTTACCCAATGTCTGTAACCCCATTGTATCTATAAAGTAAATAACGTGCTTTTGATTTTATAGGCCCATAGGCAGAAGGGACTTACCTTGTCTCAGATAAGACTTTGGATTGTGGACTTTTGAGTTAATGCTGAAATGAGTTAAGATTTTGAGGGACTGTTAAGAAGACATGATTGGTTTTGAAATGTGAGGACATGAGATTTGGGAGGGGCCGGAGGTAGAATGATATGGTATGGCTGCATCTCCACCCAAATCTCATCTTGAATTGAAACTCCCATAATTCCCATGTCATGGGAGGAACCTGGTGGGAGGCAATTGAATCAGGAGGGTGAGTCTTTCCTGTGCTATTCTCATGATAGTTAATAAATCTCACAAGATCTGATAGTTTAAAAAATGGGAGTTTCCCTGCACAAGCTCTCTCTCTTTGCCTGCCTCCATCTACATAAGATGTGACTTGCTCCTCCTTGCCTACTTCCATGACTATGAGGCCTTCCCCAGCCATGTGGAACTGTAAGTCCGTTAAACCTCTTTCTTTTGTAAATTGCCCAGTCTCGAGTATGTCTTTAAAAGCAGCATGAAAATGGGCTAATACAACTCCTACCTAAGCAACGCTTAGCCAGTAGCAGACAGGTGAGGAGCATAAACTGAATCATCCTATCCCTCAGCTTTTAAGTATGAACAAAATCGTTCATTTTATGTGTCAACTTGGGCCCTGGGGTACCCAGAAATTTAGTTTAACATTATTCTGGTGTGTCTTTGAGAGTATTTCTGGGTGTGACTAGAATTTGAATGTGTAGACTGAATAAAGCAGGTTGCTCTTCCCAATGCAGGTGGACCTCATACAGTCCATTGAAGGCCTGAACAGAGCAATTAAGGCTGAGTAAGGGAGAATTCCTCTCTCTGCCTGCCTTCAACCTGGGACATTGGTCTTTTCTTGCCTTCAGACTCTGACAGGGTCTGGAACTTACACTACCAACTCTCCTTGATTTCCAGCTTCCTGAGTACAGCTTCCATATGCAACTACTCTTCTACCACCATAATCATGTAAGCCAAGTCCATATAATCAAACAATCTTCTATTGATTATGTTTCTCCAAAGAATTCTGACTAGTACAACGACCTGTGTTTTCTCCATGATTCTCCTATGGGATTGAACCAATGTTATTTTTTTCTATGGACTTTGCTGTCAGGCAAGAAGGGGCAACCTATACAGAGCCTTTGGACTCCCTGATAAAAAGAGAGGAAATCTCAAGGAGACAAAAGCAAATATAATTTGTAGAGAAGATACTGGAGAGGAAAGAGCTACTCAGAGAGGAAATGATACCAGATGGAAATACGGATCTATATAAAGTAATGAAACCTCTATCTCTCATTATATACAAAAATCAACCCAAGATGCATTAAAAATTTAAGTGTGGGCCAGGTGTGGTGGCTCATCCCTGTAATCCCAGCACTTTGGAAGGTGAGGGCAGGAAGATCACTTGAGCTCGGAGTTCAAAACCAGCTTGGGCAACATAATGAAACCCCATCTCTACCAAGAGAAATACAAAAACTACCCAGGCATGGTGCATGTTTGCCTGTAGTCACAGTTAGTCGAGAGGCTGAGGCAGGAAGATCATCTGAGCCTAGGGATGTCCAGGCTTCTCACTTGAGCTGTGATCGTGACACTGAGGTCCAGCCTGGGTGACAGAGTAAAATTCTGTCTCAAAAACAAACCAACCAACAAACAAAAAAACCCAGGAAAACTCAAGTGTAAGATCTGATACTATAAACATTCTAGAAGAAGTGCCAGGGAAAACTCTTCTGGGCATTGGTCTAGGGAAACAATTTATGACCAAGACCTCCAAAACACAAGCAACAAAAATAGACAAATCAGACTTAATTAAACTAAAATGCTTCCGAACAGCAAAATAAACAATCAGCAGAGTGAACTGGCAACCAGCAGAATGAGAGAAAATATCCGCAAACTATTTATCCAACAGAGGACTGATATCCAGAATTTACGAGGAACTCAAACAATTCAACAACAACAAATAACAAATAATCACATTAAAAAGTGGGCAAAGGACATGGAGCAAGCATTTTTCAAAAGAAGACATACAAATAGCCAACAAGCATGTGGAAAATACTCAATACAATCATCAGAAAAATGCAAATTAAAATCATAATGAGATATCATCTTACACCAGTCAGATTAGCTATTAGGAAGAAGTCAAAAGGTAACGGATGTTGACAAGAATAAAGAGAAAAGGGAATGCAAATACACTGTTGGTGGGAATGTCAATTAGCGCAATCTCTATGAAAAGTAATATGGAGATTTCTCAAAGAACGAAAAATAGAACTACCATTCCATTCAACAATTACACTACTGGGTATCTCCCCAAAGAAAAAGACATCATTATATCAAAGAGATAGCTGCCCTCACATGTTTATCACAGCACTATTCACAATAGCAAAGATACAGAATCAACCTATGGGTCCATCACAGATGACTGGATAAATAAAACATGGTATATACATAGGATGGGATATTATTCAGCCATTAAAAAGAAGGAAATAATGTCTTCTGCAGCAGCATAAATGTAACTCGAGGTCATTATCTTAAGTGAAACAAGCCAGGCACAGAAAGACAAATACTGTATGTTCTTACTGATAAGTGAGAGCTAAATAATGTGTACACAGAAACATACAGTGTGGAATAATAGACATTAAACATTTGGAAGTGTGGGGTAGTGCCAGGGGGTTGAGAGATGAGAAACTACTTGATGGGTAAATGTACATTATTTGAGTGACAGTTACATTAAAAGCCAAGATTTCATCACTACCATCCACTGAAATAAAACTACATTTGTATGACTTAAAGTTAAACAAATAAAAACATAAAATAAAAATCACTTTGCTTAGTCATCCTTAGACAAAACTTTATCATTATGAGTTGAACTCAATGTTACTTTATTTTTAACAATAATTAATTTTTACAATAATTTTTATTTTTAACAATAATAAATGAGCCTTAAAAATCACATAAAAATTCAAATGAATTAAGGAAACAAAGGTAGAGAGAAAATGTGCAATTCCCATTATCATAACTAGTTTTCAAAATTGTTAAAATATGGGTAATTGAAATTAATTAATTAAAGTCAGACTTTAAGAGTGAGAAAATTGGTATTGCATTTAGCAAATTATGTTTACATAGATAAAATAGATACCATTATTTCAAACTCTCCATAATAAAATTTGAAAAACTTCGACAATGGTTGACATGTTTTCGGGTGTTTAGCATTTCAATCCATTATTTTGCATAAATCTTGATTAACAAAATCAGTGAATAAGAAAGTCTATTAATAGTCAACCCATTTAAAAATGTGGTAGGTGATTTTAAAAAATTTAGTCATACTCTTATTTTCTTACGTGTTTTTCTTCACCTAATTCCTTAGCAGGCCCTATAATTTTTCTCTGATAATAAAATATATATATTTATAGTACAGGTCTTGTAATTTTCTTCTGATAATAAAAAATGAGTATTTTAGTCCTACTATTGAAAATAAAACAGGTATTTTGTTTTATATCTATAAATAGAAAATACAAAATTTTTGTATAAATACAAAAATTCTTCCCTTAAGATGCTCATAGTCTGGAGAGCAGGAGAGGAGAAACGTTATATAATGCAGAATTATGAACAAAGTGCAGAGGGAGCTGGTAATGTATTCTAAAAAAGTAAAACCATGACTCTTATTCAAATATAAATGAACACATGTCAAAAATTTTATTTAGTTAATTAATGAATATAAAAACAGGTAGATGTAGATGTAGATACAGATATGCAGACACAGTCAAGAATATTGAAATAAGTTTGCTTACAGATGCAAAGCTATATAAAATATCATCTTTGAAATACATTTTTCTGTTAGGTAGATATCAATTTTATCTCTACTGGAAAAATCCATTTGCCTTTTAGTAGACAAGAACAACTTGTATTACATGAATTTTCCACTGTTTATAGAGTTGTAAACTAGCCTAGTAAAGGGTAAACAAAGGAACAGACACTACCTAGTCAGTAAACTTAGAGGGTCAGCTAGGCAACCAATCAAAACAGAGGTCTTTTGATTTAAGAGTGATTAAAATTTAATTTATTAAAACCTGCCAGAATTAGGGTACAGTCAATAGTTGCATCCTGAGAGGCCAAGGCCTTTCCCAATTACAAGCACATGGACACACAGATACACTGATACAGAGAAAGCATACGTAGTTTTAGTTTCACAATCTCAGGCAAAGGTTGCAAGTAAGCACAGAAACATAAAAACTCACTCATTCGGGTTTCTCAGAATTGTTTTCACATTCTGTGGACAAAATATTCTTGATTGATTTGAGCACACATAGAGACAAAAGATAAACACAAAAAGAAAAGACTTACAAGATTCCCTTATTTCTCCTTCATCAGATAATGTATTTCTCTTACTTTTCTGATGGAGATTATCAGAAAGTCACACCATAAAATCAATTCTCTAATCATTGTTGTCACCAAGGTGGAATAAATTGTTCTATTGCACAAACCATACACACAATTAGTAGAGAGGAAAAGAAATACAGAAATGCAGTCAGCAAAGTTTAAATGTTATTGCTGCTTGGTATTTATCACAGGAGACAAGAGAATGCATACCTTGGCTTAAACAGTTCAAGAGATCCACTTCAACAACCTAGTCCATTCAGGTGAATCCACTGTGTATCTCTGTGGGCCTCCAAAATGGATAAAATGTGATTTTCAAAACAGTAAATACATGACTGTTACACAGATATAAAATATTTTATTCAGCATATTTATTAATGAGGGAACCAGTAAGATTTTTCAAATTTTATTTTATTTCAATAGTTTTGGGGGGAACAGGTGGTTTTTGGATTCATAGATAAGTTGTTTAGCGGTGATTTCTGAGATTTTGGTGTACCCATCACGCAAGTAGTGTGCACTGTACTCAATGTGTAGTCTTTCATCCCTCACTCCCCACTCCCACTCTTTCCCCTGAGTCCCCAGAGTACATTATGTCACTTTTATGCCTTTGGGTCCTCATAGCTTAGCTCCCACTTATAAGTGAGAACAGACAATATTTGGTTTTGCATTCCTGAGTTACTTCACTTAGAATAATGGTCTCCAACTCCATCCAGATTGCTGCCAATGCCATTATTTTGTTCCTTTCTATGGCTGAGTCGTATTCCATGGTATATATATACCACATTTTCTTTATCCTTTTGTTGATTGATGGTATTTGTGCTGGTTCCATATTTTTGCAATTGCAAATTGTGCTGGTTCCATATTTTTGCAATTGCAAATTGTGCTGCTATAAACATGTGTGTGTAAGTGTCTTTTTCATATAATGATTTCTTTTCCTCTAGGTAGATACCCAGTGGTTCTTTAAGGAATCTCCACACTGTTTTTCATAGTGATTGTACTGGTTTACATTCCCACCAGCAGTGTAAAAGTGAGGAACCAGTAAGATTTTTAAACTTGTTAAAAGTAGAATCAAACTGATATCTATGTATGTGTATTTATAGATATGTATAGAATATATATAATATATTCTATATATATATCAAAAATGTTGAAACAAACTTGCTGATAAATGAATTTGCTAATGAATGTGCAATGAGAGAACTTTGTAAATCCTTTCTATTTGTATTTTCTTTTGCCTATTTGTGTGTTCAAATCAATTAAAAATTTTGTGTCCACTGATGAGAACTGCTTTTAGAGATCTGAATTTGCTAATAGACTTTAAAAAGTTTAATACTTTATAGGGCAATAAAATATAATGTTTAAAATTGTCTTTTTATATTATACTTTATGTTCTAGGGTACATGTGCACAACGTGCAGGTTTGTTACATATGTATACATGTGCCATGATGGTGTGCTGCACCCATTAACTCATCATTTACATTAGATACATATCCTAATGCTCTCCCTCCCCCCTCCCCCCTCCCCCAACCCGGTGTGTGATGTGTGTCTCCATGTGTTCAAGTGTTCTCATTGTTCAATTCCCACCTAAGAGTGAGAATAAGAGGTGTTTGGTTTTCTGTTTTTGCGATAGTTTGCTGAGAATGATGGTTTCCAGCTGCATCCATGTCCCTTTTTTATGGCTGCATAGTATTCCATGGTGTATATGTGCCACATTTTCTTAATCCAGTCTGTCATTGATGGACATTTGGGTTGGTTCCAAGTCCTTGCTATTGTGAATAGTGCTGCAATAAACATACATGTGCATGTGTCTTTATAGCAGCATTAAAATCGCCTTTTCTACAAGGCAGAAATAAATTGTATTTCTACAGAACAAGATTTTTGTATTTCTATGTACAATAATCATTTGCACTACTATAAGCTTTCCACAGTTTAAAGAGTTGTAAAGTAATCTAGTCAAAGACACGCAACAGTTGCTATAGAATGAGGTATCTCTAAAGGGCCAGCTAGAGAATGCCAGCATTCCACTGAAGGCTATTCAGTAATTTTATTTTTTTCCGTTTTAAAATCTTTCATTTTTTCCGCAAAAACCCTGAAGAGGAAGCAAACTGCTGACCCAGAAAACCAAGGTATTAACAGCAAAGGTGAAGAGAATACATTAAAACACCAAGGGGGAAATGATGTCAGAAAGGCAGACTTGAATACATTGTAATGTCACAAAACAGTGTAAGGTATTCAGGGAATATTGTAAGTCCAATATAGTTGGAAAGTGAGATTTCAGTAAAGTTGGATTTTGAAGGAGCATTGGTTTTAAGCAGTGAATAACCTTATAGCTGGTTCCACAACCCTTCCTCAAAGATGACTCTATTGGTGCCACGAAGAGGGAAGTAGAGTGAAGGGCTATTGGAATGAAAGATATTCTATAAATGTGTGGAAAATGGTAAAGATCATGTATTATATTTAGGGTGGAAAAAAAGAGCACTGGTGGGGATGGAGAAGAAATGTCAACACAAAAGTCATTCCAGAAAGGGAATTGGATCTGAGAATCTGTAGAACGAGGACAGTAAGTCTTTTTTTGTTTTGTTTTGTTTTGTTTTGTTTTAGATGGAGTCTTGCTCTGTCCCCCAGGCTGGAGTGAAGCCACGCAATCTCAGCTCACTGCAACCTCCAACTCTGGGGTTTCAGCAATTCTCCTGCCTCAGCCTCCAGAGCAGCTGGGATAACAGGCGCCCACCAGCAAGCCTGGCTAATTTTTGTATTTTTAGTAGAGATGGGGTTTCACCATGTTAGCCAGGCTGGTCTCAAACTGCTGACTTCAGGCATCTGCCCGCCTCGGCCTCCCAAAAGTGTTGGGATTACAGGCGTGAGCCACCACGCCTAGCCTCATTTTGACCTTTGGTGATTTGCCTCCTTAAGCCCAAAGTTGAGACACTTTTTTCATCTTAAATTGTTGCTTTAGCCCATGGCAAATATACAGGTAGATTTTCCATTTAGTGGGTCAAATTTGTGTATCAATATATGTACAGGATGACTTGTATCTGATTTAAATGCATATATAGGAAGCTGCCATTAGATAACTTCCAAAGGAACTTCATTACAGCCTGGGGTAGTTTACACACAATTAGCATAGTCAAAAGGAAATGTTATTGTTGCTGTTTTAACTCAGAACATATGTATCCAAATTTTAGAAGTAGCACAATACAAATAAATAGATTCCAGAATTTATTTAATACATTTTAATTTCATAATAAAAAAGAAAAATGGCTATTTAATGAATAGATATCAATAGATGCCATTTTTAAAATTCTTCGTCTTAGAAATTTGGAACATTTTTGTTGTTGTTAGATACTTGAGGTGAATATAAGATACTTCACAATTCATGATGGTTACTGTTATAGCAATAACTTGGTAATATACTCTCATCTATTTTAAAATTTGCTATTAATACATTTATAGATCAGTCTTTAAAAAATAATGGGCAACTATCACAAACTATATGCCTTTTTTTTTCAGCAGGCAGAGAATTATGTTCTGACACAAATGACATTTTTCTGCCTCCCTCAGAATATTTTTAACTGAGAACTCATGGGGGAGATTGTAGTAATAAAAACACAACCTAGCAATGAATTTATTATAGTAGAATTTTTATTATAAAGATGTTAAGTCAGGAGAAATGGTTTATGATACTGCCGATTCTTAAAATATGAATGGCTTTCTCCTCCCCACTTTTAGCAAAGTCTGATAAAAAAAAAAAAAAAAGACAATGAGACCATGCTGAAAATGTAGAGTTATAGCTGTTCGTTTACCTCTTAGATCCTCAGTCATGAATTTAGGATTCGACTTTGACTTATAGAGCACATTTCATTAAAATAATTTTTATCACTGAAATCTTCCATCCCAAAGCTTCTTTCTAGTGCTCTTTATGAAAAGAAAATGAATTTCTATTTTTGCAACTGGTAAAGAGATGTGCTAATCAGTTTTTCCTGTCTTAATAAACTGATTTTATATTAGAAGAGAAAATCTGCACCATTATTTTCCGAGCAATCTAGAGCTGGAAGGGCAGATATGGGGCACAAATTCCACTTGTCACCTACCTTCTTCCCATGGCAAACATTACTAACCTTGCAATGCTCTTTTTTTCTGTAAGACCGGAAATAACCTCAGAGTAATCTTCAAATCAGTTGGAGTTAGCACAAAAAAGAAAAACCAATTGCCATCCCTGATTTCATGGTCTAGCAGGAATAAAATAATTTAACAATGACAATTTTATTTCAAATAAAATTGAAATAATAGCCATCGCCACTATATATAGAGTTCACTGTTTCACTGATGCTGCTGTACCATGCAGACAAACAAATGATGGTCAAAACAACTATAACAATGAGAGGCAGGACTAGCTGGATTTCCTAGGCGGACTAAGAATCCCTAAGACTAGCAGGGAAGGTGACCGCATCCACCTTTAAATGCGGGGCTTGCAACCTAGCTCACACCTGACCAATCAGGTAGTAAAGAGAGCTCACTAAAGTGCTAATTAGGCAAAAACAGGAGGTAAAGAAATAGCCAATCATCTATCACCTGAGAGCACAGCGAGAGACAATGCTGGGAGGTAAACTCAGGCATTCGAGTCCGCAACCGCTACCCTCTTTGGCTCCCCTCCCTTTGTGTGGGAGCTCTGTTTTCACTCTAAAATCTCTACTGGTCTGTGTTTGTTACCGCTGAGCTTTCCCTCGCTGACCACCACTGCTGTTTGCTGCTGTGGCAGACCCGCCACTGACTTCCAACCTTCCGGATGCCGCAGCGTTGCGGATGTGCTCCTGATCCAGCGAGGCGCCCATTGCCGCTCCCCACAGGGCTAGAGGCGTGCCGTTGTTCCTGCACAGCTAAGTGCCCGGGTTCGTCCTAGTCCAGCTGAACGCTAGTCACTGGGTTCCACCGTTCTCTTCCACGACCCACGACTTCTAATAGAGCTATAACACTCACTGCATGGCCCAAGATTCCATTCCTTGGAATCCCTGAGGCGAGGAACCCCAGGTCAGAGGACAGGAGGCTTGCCACCATCTTGGAAGCGGCCCACAGCCATTTTGGAAGCGCCCGCCACGACTCGGGAGCTCTGGGAGCAAGGACCCCCGGTAACAATAAGAAATGAAAGTTAGTATGTAATGATTATAATAACAGATTCAATTATTCATGTTTCTTGCCATTGATAGTTCTAACAATTTACCAAAACATGGATAATTTCTTTTCCAAATATTTCTAATGGAGGTACTGATAAGTTAATGCAGTCGTATAATTTCTAGTTTTTGTGTAATGAGTTCAAAATACACAGCTTCCAGGCCTACAGGATATATTTGCCATGAAAATTTAATAAAGGCAAGAAATCAAAACACTTTATACATTATACATGTATAAATATATTTATATTGGTTATATATGTGCATGAACACATAAATTTAGCATGGTAGAGACCAGCTTTCCAGGATCCTCAGACTTCTACACTGGTTCTAAATATGAAAATAGTCAAAATAGTCATAAAATGAAATAGACAAAAAGTTAAAGGTTTCGGAGAGTCAGGATGCTATTCTTGACATTGAAATGTGAGTTGTGATTCTCGCAGTGATAAGATAATTCCAATTTTGATTTATAATGTTTACTTAATATAGATTTTATTTGGATAAAAGAGTATATAAAATGACAGGAAAATTCAAGTTACTGAACAAATGATATCTGTAATTCCACCCTCTGGAGAAGCAGACCACAGGGTCTTTGAGAATAAGCAGCATGCCTTTATTCATGTTTACATCCTCACACTTAGGATGTGCTTGATACATGCCTTTGAGTAGTAATGAATGGTTGATTAGTTTCCCTGGTAAAAGGATAGGAATGTCTGTTTGGTTGCAATGTCTCTGTGTTTGCCTGACCCTGACGGTAGAGTAAGGATGCAGTGGAAAATTCATTTGAAGAGAGGATCACCATCTCTTTCTCTATACAGTGCTCCTGGACGTCCAAGAGCATGTGCATGTCTATGAACTGTTTGGGCTAAGAGAGAAAGATAACAAAGGTGGTGATAAATCAGATGGAGAGAGCAAGACCAGTTCTGTCAGAATTAGATTTTTTAACATAAACGACCACCCTATGATGAGATATAGCCTAGAGAATCTGTGAGGTGATCTCTGATGGAGGTGACAAGAGTATTACAAGATCTCTGGTGTGGATCCTGTTCGCTGTTGCAGACTCAAACTATCCTACATCTGTCAGGTACCTACATAAGAGGTCCATCTTCATAACCAAAGGGAACTTTCCAGATAAATGGTCGCCTAGTATTTGGGGCCACCATAAACCAGTGTGTTTTAGTAATGCTTGCTAACTTCTGATTTGGAAAGTACTTATAATTCATTCAATTTCCCCTCAGTTTAAGAGAAATAAATTTTATGAACTTTCTCTCATTAGCTAATGTTGAAGGCTCTTTTTTTAAAAACTTTTTGCCGTAAGAAAATTTTGAGAACATCGAACTTTAAAACATGTCATATAGTCATGAATTGAGTTTGCAGAGGACAAGTTAATATGAGGATTAACAAAATACTTCTTATCCTTGCTGGTTCTATTATATTTTTGACCCTTTGATGAAAGATCATTTATCAGAACCATAGGCTTCACAGAAAAGAGCAAGAGAGCAAAACTATCTACTGCTAGATAATTATAGAGCTAATTCTTAGAAAGAAATGTTAGTGTCTATAAAATTTATTCCTCAATTTGGTCCTCTATGGATTTTGTTTTTATTCACTCTATCTGCTGAGGCTTTTCAGGTATGCAACATGCTGAAAAAGGCATAATGAGAATGTTCACTCAACACATAGATAGTTTTGAGGGCTTTCAATCTTGCATTTTCAAAGCAACTTTTAATGTTGCTATTTTCTGGGATTTGATCAATGGTTGTATTAATGTTTTCCATTGCTGCTATAACAAATTGCCACAAAATTTGTGGCTTAAAACAACAAAAAATTATTTACAGTTTTATTTAAAGTTTGCTTACAGTTCTAAAGGTCAGAAGGCCCCAACGTGTCATATGGGACTAAAATTAAGGTGTTGTAGGACTGCATTCGTTCTGCAGATTCTGGGGGAGAATTCAGTCTTTGTGTGGTCCAGCTTCTCAAAAGCACCTGCATTCTTTCATCTGTGGTTCCCTTCTAGTGGTCACAGCACTTTGACCTCTCCTTCTCTGACTCTATCCCTCCTACTTCCTTCTTATAAGGACCTTGTGATTATACTGAGCCCACGTACATAATCCAGAATAATCTCCCCATCCCAAAGAGCCTTAAATTAATCACATGTGCAAAGCTCCTTTTGCCATGCAAGGCAACATATTCACAGGTTCTAGGGATTAGGATTTGGACTTCTTTGGGGGACCATTTTTCTGCCTAACACAGTGGTCAAATATTAAGGTGAGTTTTTATAAATACTTTCCCTAATTTTAAGTAAATAAAAGCTCTGTTTTTATTTGAGGGTGAAAAATATAGAGATCACATTCTCTAACACAGTGTCTTAAAATAGTAAACTATAAATATTTTTATTCCAAATAAAGAGTTCAAGTAAGATAGATGCCAGTAACAAAATGGTCATTG
The DNA here is from genome assembly GCF_000951045.1 of Mandrillus leucophaeus. NCBI lineage: Eukaryota > Metazoa > Chordata > Mammalia > Primates > Cercopithecidae > Mandrillus > Mandrillus leucophaeus. The sequence goes on along the minus strand of NW_012105487.1, from coordinate 1,235,707 downwards.
ATAATGTTTAGACAGATGCTAACAATGTAAAAAACAAGGAACATAATGATTGTTTTCCACTTATGAGAAAATATACTCAGAACTGATGTTTAGTCAATAATTTGGGAAGTGGATAAATAAAATATTTGATGGAATACCATCACCGTTAAAATAAATGAAAAATATCTGTATTTAAGAATAAGAATACAGTCAAAAACACAAAATAAGTAATGAAAACATGTTTCAAACTAACTTTACCCACTACAATATCAAGTCCAGCTTCGATCAGATGGACATGGATATGCTTTACTCATGAAAATTAACTGAGCTCTACGTTTTTGATATGTGCACTTTTGGTATGTATTGTACTTTAAAACAACTTTTTAAAAGTTGTGGCATATTCTGATCATAAGATTATTACATTTATATAAATTTTATGATGTAATATACTACTAGTTATTGTTTATGCAAGTATAAAGTACTCATTATGTACCAAAACTGTGTCAGGCGGTCAACATTCTTCATATCATCAAATCCTGGAATTAACCTGTGGTATAAGTTTAAACTTATTATCCAGAGAAAGACTCAGAGATTTAAAGAAGTTAATTTACACAGGTCACAGAGCTAGTAGTCCAGGAAGCAATATTTGAAACCAACACAGGTACTGGTTATAACTGCCACTCTTTTTTTAACTAATGTAAGAAATTTTAAACATTTCCAGTTCCCACATTTATAGAAACATTGTATCTAAACACCATAAAGGTTATATATGACAAACATACAGCTAATGTCATACTTAACAGGGAAAAGTTGAAAGCTTTTCCTCTAAGATCTAGAACAGGACAGGATTCTCACTCTTGCCACTTTATTCAACACAGTACTGGAAGTCTTAGCCGGAGCAATTAGACCAAAACAAACAAACAAACAAACAAACAAAAACAAAAAAAACCCCCAAAAAATGAAGAAGATAAAGGCATCTAAACTAGAAAGGAACAAGTTAAATCATCCCTGTTTGCAGATGACATGATCTTATAGAAAAACCTAAAGATTTCACACACACACAATCTATGAGAAGAAACACATTCAGTAACGTTGCAGGATACAAAATCAACATAAAAATTCATAGCATTTCTATACACTAATAGCCAATTATCTGAAAAAGAAATCAAGAGAATAATTCCATTTACAATAGCTACAAAAAAACCCACATGGAAATAAAATTGGCTAAGAAGATGATAGATCTCTACACTGAATATTATTAAACATTGAAGAAAGAAGTTGAAGAAGATACAAATAAATGAAAAGATATCCCATTTTCATAAACTGGAAGACATAACATTGTTTAATTGTCTGTATTACCAAAAGTGATACACAAATTCAATGCAGTCCCTATCAAAATACTAATGACATTCTTCACAGAAATAGAAAAAAATCCTAAAATTTGTGTGGAACAACAGGAGACTCCAAATGGCCAAAGCAAACTTGAGCATAAAGAAAAAAAACTGGGGCATCAGACTACCAATATAAACTCTAACGCTATAGTAATGAAAACAGCATAGTGCTGGCATAAATGCAAACACATAGACCAATAGGACAGAGTAGAGAGCCCAGAAATAAATCCACACGTTGGCAGTCAACTGATTTTCAACAAAGGTGCCAAGAACACACAATGGGGAAAAGACTGTCTCTTTAATAAGTGGTTTTGGTAACACTGGATATCTACAGGCAGAACAAGGCAATTTAGACACTTATCTCTCACCATATACAAAAATCAACTCAAAATGGGATTGAGACTTAAATGTGTAAGACCTAAAACTATAAACTACTAGAAGAAAACATGGGGAAAGCTCCATGACATTGGTCTGAGTAATGATTTTTTTTGATATAACCACAGAAGCATAGGCAACTAAAGCAAAAATAAATTGTATTATATCGAATTAAAAAGCTTCTGCACAGCAAAAGAAACCGTCAACAAAGTGCAGAGACAGCCTATGGAATGAGAGAAAGTATCTGCAAGCTATACATCTCATAATGGCTAATATCCAAAATATAAGACCTGTAAACAACTCAATATCAAGAGAACAAATAACCCAGTTTAAAAATGTGCAAAAGACTTGAATAGATATTTCTCACAAAAAGACATATGAATGGCCAACTGATATATGAAAAAAATGCTCAACATCACTAGTAATCAGAGAAATGCAAATCAAAACGACAATGGAATACAACCTCACACCAGTTAGAATGGTTATTAACAAAAAGACAGAAGATAACAAGTGTTGGCAAGGATGTAGAAAAAGGGAACCCTTGCATGCTGTTGGTGGAATGTAAACTAGTATAACCAGTATGGAAAACAGGATGGAAGTTTCTCAAAGAATTAAAAATAGGACTACCATATATGTTCAAGAAGTCCCACTACTGGGTAAATATTGAAAGCAAAGGAAATGAGTATATGAAAGAGATATCTATGCTGCCATGTTTATTGCAGTACTATTCACAATAGCCAAGATATGGAATCAAACTAAGATAAATGGATTGAGAATCAATAGATGAAAGAATTAAGAAACTGTTGTAAATATACTCAATGGAATACTATTCAGCCATAAAAAAGGAAGTCCTGTCATTTGAGACAACATGGATGATGTGAAGTTTATATTAAGTAAAATAAGCCAGGCAGAGAAAGATAAATACCACATGATGTCACTCACATGTGGAATTTAGAAAAGATTGTCTCATAGAAATAGAGAGTAGATTGGTGATTACTAGAGGCTAAGATGGTTGGGAGAATATTGAGGACTGTTGGTCGAAGGATACAAAATTACAGTTAAATAGGAGGAGTAAGTTTCAAGAGATGGATTATATAGCATAGTGACTATATTAATGATGCTATATTCCTGAAAAAATGCTAAAAGTGGATGTTGTTTTCATCACAAAAAATGGTAACTATGTGAATTAATGAATATGCTAATTAACTAGATTTAGCTATTCCACAATGTGTATATCCTTCAAAAGAGCATGTTGTACACAATAAATGCATACAATTTTATTATATCTGTCAATTAACTAAATTTGAAAAAATAATAGTTTCACTATGCATGAAAGTGTTACTAATATAGTATCATGTACATGTGATCTTTACCATTTTCCAAGAAATGTATTATATTTCTTAGAAATGAATTGTAATAGCACACATTAATTCACTTGTGAAACTGAAGCTCTCCTATTGACCCATAACACTCTTCTGAAAATATAAGATTTTTTTATTCTAATTTAAACTTCATTTTCTTGATCATACCACTACTTTTTATTAATCAAAATTACTAACATATTTTAAAGAATAGAAAACTGATAATTTCAGATTCTTCTGCAAAGCAGCAGCCAAGAGATGAATATTCTGTTATTTGTGGCCAGCTAAAATACTGTGTTAGATTATGAAAAATTGAAATTTTTGGCTGGGCGCGTTCGCTCATGCCTGTAATCCCAGCACTTTGGGAGGCCGAGGTGGGCGGATCACGAGGTCAGGAGATGGAGACCATCCTGGCTAACACGGTGAACCCCATCTCTACTAAAAATATAAAAAAGTAGCCGGGCACCTGTAGTCCCAGCTACTTGGGAGGCTGAGGCAGGAGAATGGCGTGAACCCGGGAGGCGGAGCTTGCAGTGAGCCGGGACTGCACCACTGCACTCCAGCCTGGGCGACAGAGCAAGACTCCATCTCAAAAAAAAAAAAACAAAAAACAAAGAGAAAAATTCACATTTTCTCCGTAACATATAGAAACATTTTTAGTAGGTTTAAAATGATTAGTCTTGATGAAGTTTATGAGTATGTGGAGCAGATAGTGAATGTTAAGGTGGGCAAACTAAATTTATTAATCTGATCTTTTATATATTCTCAAGTGTATTCGTTTCTGAGATCCTAACTGAGTGGCAATTACAGGTAAGACCTTTTTCTAGGGCCCAGAGTAATCAATTCTCATAACAAAAACAAATTCCCCTGTCTTGTTTTCTCAGGTTTCTGAGTCAATGATCTTTCAATTAAAGTGTAGCAAAATCACAATTGCAAGCACAGCCAGACCCCGCTTTGATTGCTTTTAGGAAAGTTACATAAAGAAGCCAATTATTAATTAACAAGACATAAATTATAATGTGGCTCATATTTTCATTAAATATATATTATATAGATTAATTGGATTGAAGTGGTACCCTTTCAAGAAATAATGGTCAAACCTACATTTTTAAGTAGGCTTGAGATTAAAAAATGTTAAAGCCAGGATCTCTGTATCTCTTTGCTCTTCTTGAGGCCTTTGGCTATATTACCTTTTATTTCTTGTCCGATTTAATTTTTAAATAATTTTAAACATGAAAGGACTCTGAGTTCAATGAAGCTCTAGAGTGGAGTCTCATGAGGGCAGAGACACAGTCTGCAGTTTCACAATTTTATAACAAGTTCTAGCATGATGATTCTGGGAATGAATGGCTGAATGAACAGTCTGTTTACAGAAGTCAGAATGATAACAAATTGTGGAGTTGAAATCATAGACTGAGAAAGATTGCCAGCCCTGTCATAACATTGGAGAACCTGAGGCAAGTGTACAAATGGGAGTCCACAGAAGGTATCGCCTGTAGACTGACAATCAGAGCTCCTGTCCTATTCACTACACCAAATTGCAGGGTCTTCTGGGTTTCCAGATGTCTGTTTCAAAATTTTCTAAGTCTTCCTCCAGTCTCTCAGATGACCAGGACTGGCATATCCCTTTAGGTATGATGTTCCAAACCTAAACCTGGACATGCATAGGCCTTGCACCCATTTCTCCCATTTGGGGTGCTCTCCAAGCTTATAATCACTCTCTCTTGTTTATCCATGCATGCATGTATTTATGTATACACACTCTTTCTCTCTCTTTGTGTCTCTATCTCTCTTTTTGATGTGGGTTGTCCAGAGGCTTGAAGTTGCTCAAGGACTCACTCTTGTATGGTCATTCTGGGGTTCTGACTGTGCTGTTTATGGTTTACTGGAGAGTCACTCCCTTTCATCTCTTTGCTGGGATCACCAACAGCTTCAGTCTGTGTCTGAGTCTTTGCAACTCAGGAACCTGGGAACAGCTGACATTGCAGAGGCCATACAGAGGCATGGTGGTCCTTTGTGCTATCTCCCAATTTTAAATGATGACACTGCTTTAAATTGTTTCAAGGCCAACAAAACACATATGTGTGTCAGATCAGTTCCTGGGACTGCCATTTCATATTATAGAACCTTGACTATTAAAAGGGCTACTTGAATTTCCCTATATCTTCTCAAGGCATGTTCCCTAAATATCTCGATAGGACCCTGGACAGTAAGACTCCCCTAGAAGCCAGAGGTTGGCTTGGAAGAAAACTATCTTTAGTGACTCAGGCTGATTTATATTTTTTGAATGATAAAGGCAACTGTAGGACACATGTCTCCCTGGAGCAGAAAAATACAAGACAAACACGATTGTAATGTCTAATAGGGATGCTTACCATATTTTTTTCCTATTTAGCTCACCAGAGGGTCTTGACGGTCCCCGCTAGGCTAAACTTTGAGTGACTTAAAGCCTGAGACCAGGGTTTGTTAACTACTGGGGCACAGTGCACTCAACAATTGCTTGTAGTACTTATTTTATAGGAAAATGTTGTAAGTGTGCATACCTATGTATCTATCTATGTATGTATGTATGTATGTATCTATCTATCTATCTATCTATCTATCTATCTATCTATCTATCTATCTTTTTTTTTTTTGAGATAGAGTTTCACTCTGTCGCCCAGGCTGGAGTGCAGTGGCACAATCTCGGCTCACTGCAACCTCCGCCTCCTGGGTTCAAGCAATTCTCTGCCTCAGCCTCCCAAGTAGCTGGCTAATTTTTGTTGTATTTTTAGTAGAAACAGGGTTTCAACTTCTTGGCCAGGCTGATCTTGAATTCCTGACCTCATGATCCACCTGCCTCAGCCACCCCAAAGTGCTGGAATTACAGGCACCTGCCACCATGCCCGGCTAGTTTTTTTTGTATTTTTAGTAGAGATGGGGTTTTACCATCTTGGCCAGGATGATCTTGAACTCCTGACCTCATGATTCACCCTCCTCGGCCTCCCAAAGTGCTGGGATTACAGACATGAGCCACTGTGCCCGGGCGTGTGCTTATACTTTTATAAATATAAGCTGTTATTTCCTTCAAATCATTGTCCACATACTGCTTTGTAGCATATATATACATTTAAAAAATCTCAGAAATTTACTATTGTTTTTTGTCTTCTAGCATGTTTTTGTTGTCCTGACAACTGCTATCCACTTAGTCAGTGTATGGGTTGTCAGCTGAGATAACAAAGAAATCAATTCTCATCTTTTAAATTTCTAAAAATTCTCTTAAACTTAATGCAGAGATGGCAGTCTTAGCAGCCATGGCTTTTGATTTAAAAGAGCTAGAAGCATTCAGAAAGAGGAAAGTTTCTTTTGAGCTCCAAAAGGTCTAAGATCTGAAGTATAGGCCATAAGCAATAGATTAGAGAGAATGCAAAATACATGCAGCCAGAGCCATTTCCTTGTCCCATCCTAGCTAAAAATGCTGGGAGAAGTGGGAGAGAGAATGCTGAAGGAAGCAAGTAGATGATAGAGTTTCCCCCATGTCCTGTCTATGGGCTGAACCCTAATGGGATTAGGGCTTCTACTGTGGAAAGATGTGTATTCTGACTTTCCCATCTGGAGACATTCCTAGTCTGTAGCTTCTCTGATACACTTTGTATTACAATGACATGGGAGCTTTGAAACAGAAGGAATGCAGGGGCAAAGTGAGGGACATACAGAGAGGTGCAGGAGGCGACCCAGCCTTCCCATGCAATCAGCAAAAGGGCAGAGGGAAGTTAAGATAGAGAGAAAACAAAACAAAATAAAACTCTACTGGAAGTTCACGCACACTGGTGTGTGTGCGGGAAGTCTAGGTCAAAAGACGGGTAGTGCAACCTAGGATACAGTGTAGACTAGATAGCCAGGGACTGGACAAAAATCCACTTCTCAGAAAATGCTTCTAGAACATAGCAATGACCAAGAATTTAGATGATTGATCTGCTTTCACCAATGTCTGGCTGTCTGACTATATCCTCATGGGAAAAAAGAACCCTCTCTGGGAAGGGAGATATGTCTGAAAAAGTTCTTATGTGACTAAATTTACCTGGAATTAGCAAGATAAAATTTTCTCCTACTGAGTAGAAGAAAGATTTGAAATAGAACTCAAATTCCATTACAGGAAAATAAAGGAGGTTCCATTTCTTAAACCTGAGTTTGTGGCCTGTGAAAATGCATGACCATTATACAAATATAAAATTTTCCATCTGAGCTGCTACCAATTGCAATACATAATAGTTTTGCATGATGATTAAGTAATTCTTTAAGTAAATTTGAAGAACATGTTTTGCCTGCAAGAATGGAAAAAAAAAAAAATCTAGAAATCTTCTTGCCAAAGTCCAAAGACTTCTAGTGAATATTTGAATTCAATGTTGTGATGCCCTATATTTTTGTTGAATGGTGAAGTAAGTGTGATTCATTAAGCTCTCATTCATTATGAAAACAGACTAGCAAATTATATCTTTTGTAAGTAAAATCATTATGAACATAGTTTACAAAATACATTAAGTCCTTTCATGATCTTTCTAAAGGAAAAGCCAAATAGTTTTAAACACTTTGAAAGGGCATTATCATTTAAAAATCTTAGATCTTACTTCTTGTTAGTTATTTTTTGAAATATTTCTTGGGCAAATATCTACACTTGGTTGTAATTTGCGCAGTACAAACTATTTTTTATGTGTACCCCAGAGAATCACGATCACTGTGTTTTCGAGTGTAAAGTAAAAATGAAATTCTAGTTTCTTAAATACTGTATTCAAACGTTCTTTTCTTTTCCTCTCGAATTTGTGTAAGCCTCTCTTGCCCCTTAGAGACTGTAACATGATCCTTCATCTCTTCAATTTTTGTATTAAATCATTATTTTTGAACTTGTAAAAGCAACATATAAGCCAGGCAGCATGTTACAAATTTAAAATAAGCTTGTTTAACTCTCCATGGGGTTTTAAAATCAGTTATCTACTTAAATTAAGGTGGAAGTCAGAGCAGATTTAGTGTCCTTCTATGCTATGCACACTCACAATACTGTTCATTACCACGAACATGCCGGTACATGTTTGTTTCCCAGGAAAAATAGAGCCCTATTCATTATTCATAGAGGTCCTCCTGTACAGTAAAGACATTCATTCTCTAATGGCTCTATGACTAGGGTGTTGTGAAGCCCAAAGATGTTTTTTTTGGAAGACAGTTTACCAATTACAAGCAAACAGCACTGGATTGCTTAGTAATGTCCTCAACATTGATTGGCTATGATTGCAAATGAACATCAGGAGAAATCCAAAGGCACATCACTGCCTGTTTCTATGCTTGCTTGCTTCAGACACCTCCCTGGAAACAGATCATTAGTAGATGGAACTTCCAACTGGCTAGCTCAGAGTTTTTTTTTTTTTTTTGCTTCAAGTAACTTAAAAAATATACACCAGATTTTCTCTCTCACAAACATTTAATTATTTCCCCCTGAAATGTAATAAAATGTGTGAAGTTAATATAGAAGCAAGTTTTAAAAATGATTGCCTGGAAGTGAGTTCAGGCTGTGAAGGCAAATAGACCATATTCTTCAAATAAAACACAATGATGTGTTATATGAAGCTAAATACAATAGAATTTTCTGTGGCTGATAAAGAACATAGGATGTTGGCCTTACATGTTTGATGTAAATTCAGCAAACTTAAGCTTAGATTTTGACTTACCAATAAACAATAGAGATCAAGATCAGTGCTATTTTCTATCCATAGATCTAAAGATTATTGATAGTTGGTATTTATTATGCAGGCTGTAAACCCAGAATGTGACACAGTTGGGCTTAATGTAGTCACACAATGGTTAGGAAACTTTGCTCAGTGTGGAAGATGGAAGTATGTTTGTGATCATTTTAAGGAATCAAAACTAAAACAAAATCACTTGTGCATAAAAATCTTAATTGAAAATGTTGGCATTGACAAAGAATATGCTACAGGTTTGTCTGGCCATATGGCAGAGTTGTTTTCCTGACTTAGTAGAAAGCATATTTTATTGCTCAGTTCTTGTACTTACTCCTACTGACTAAGTTGAAGAAACAAATTTTCTTTGTCCTCGTGATGTCCATGTATATTCACTCCAGTCATGATGGGGAATGGTTGGAGTTTGAGAAGCTATGTATATAAGAATGGAATAGTTTCTTGTAACTGGCCTACTAGATGACATTCATTATAAAAGAATCAGACATTTTTAGGAATCAGCCTGGTTATTGGTATATCACTGGACTCATGTTGTTGACCTGGTTCCATTAAGATTTTTGAGTTTTTCTTTGTAGAATGGTATATTAATACCAACTTGGCTGTTTTCTCCTTCCCTTTCTTTTTTCTTTTTTTTTTTTTTTTTTTTTTTTGAGACAGAGTCTTACTCTGTTACCCAGGCTGGAGTGCCGTGGTATAATCTCAGCTCACTGCAACCTCTGCCTACCGGGTTCAAGCAATTCTCCTGCCTCAGCCTCCCGAGTAGCTGGGACTACAAACTTGCACCACCATGCCCGGCTAATTTTTGTATTTTTAGTAGAGATGGGGTTTCACTATGTTGGCCAGGCTGGTCTTGAACTCCTGACCTCGTGATTCACCCTCCTCGGCCTCCCAAAGTGTTGGGATTACAGGCCTGAGCCACCATGCCCGGCCCTCTCCTACTTTGTCTTTCTTATGACCAAACAATAGTCATTTTTATGACTTCTAACTGGGATGTATGTGACTATAGCAATGAATAGAGAAAAGCTAACTGAAATGATACTGCCTTATGGTGTAACAAGAAAACAAATATATTTAATTGACTTCCATATACCACTAGATAAAGCAGATAATCCGTTCAAAATTTTCACTCAATTTTTTTTTTTTGCTAGAATCTATGGTAATTTACAATAATATTGAATGAATTTCATTATTGTAATTTGAAGTTATTAGAAAACTTCCCAAATTAAAAGCTTTGAGTATGTTACTTAATTTTAGAGTATTCAGATTGGTTTCAATTATTAAAAGTAATGTCGTATCAATATATGATCATAGATAGCAAGGTTTAGTCATATTAGTATCTTAAAATGTCTTCAGTTTTTTAATTCTAATCAAACAAGTCAAACAATTTTGTAATTTGTTTAAGTAATTTTTTTGTTTTCATCCTCTTATGTTAGTTTATATTAACATTTTTAAAAAACTTAATAAAAAAATTGTATCTTACTACTCCTTCTGAGCAGGTGCCTTCTAAGCTGATGTTGCATAGAAAACAGTTACAAGAGCAGAGGCCTGCAGGTAGTAAGAAATAACAGCAATATTTTATGGGTTGATTATCAGTGTTTTCCAAAAACTAAGTCTGTCATACTGCTTGTTTAATGTCAAAATAATTAACAACAGATAATTAACTCAGGGCCTTTAAATCTGTGAAACCATTTTAAGAAAGAGTTAATGTTCCGTTGATGAAAGTTAGCGTCATGTGAAGAGCTATTCCCTACTGAATAAGTCTGTGTTGTTATCCACTTGCCTTAAGAAATGCCATTGTTTATGATGCCAGATGATCTGAAAACTATGCAAAGCTTCATTCATCCTTCACAAAAGCCAAACCACCAGAATAATGACTGGCAAGAAGCATGGTTTTAATAATCCAGGTATGTCAAATTTACTGCTTAGCTACAGAATCATCTCTCATAACATTAATATCTGAATTTATAACAAGACACAGTTAGACAATCTTTTATTAACTACAAAAATGCAAGTTTATTTATTTGTGATAGGTTTTTCACCTTCGTCACTCTTACATTTACATATCTGATTTGGAAACACTTCAAAAATGCGTGAGCTTCAAATAATGGCATTGTCAAATGCATCTATTAATATTGTGAGCCTTCAAGTCAAAATGAAACTCTTCCTGCTATACAATAAACTTTCCTAATGATGTTATGAAATGATGCTTAGCCAGTAGTACATTTGTCAAGATTGTTCCAAGGCATAGTCTTAACAGCAATTTTTGAAAGTAAATATTTGGTTACTCAATATTTAAATATATTTAATACCTAAGATGCAGTTCTAGGCATGAAAATCACTTAGAATCAATGAAGAGTAGACTCCTGGGTCATTAATATATATGAACATTTAAAAATAGTGTTTTATTTAATTTTACTGTTTAAGACCGAGTCTCACTGTCACCCAGGCTGGAATGCAGTGCACTATCACCACTCACTGCAGCCTTGACCTCTCAGGCTCCGGTGATCCTCCCACTTCAGCTTCCCAAGTAGCTGAGATTACAGGTGCACCCCACCACACCCAGCTAATTTTTGTGTATTTTGTAGAGATAGGATTTTGCTATGTTGTCCAGTCTGGTCTCAAACCCCTGGCCTCAGGTACTGGGATTATAGGTGTGAGCCACTGCACCTGGCCTGAAAATAGTATTTTAAATAATTGTGATGCCTTAATATATTTTCTATTCTGTGTTCTTGACTGTTGATAGTAATATTTTAGGTAACGATGAGTAGATCTTAAGATTATATGGAATATTTTTATTGTCTAAGTTTCTGACATATATGAAGACTAAACATAACTAAATAACTAGAGTCCTTTCAGTTCTCTTAGATAAACCCTGTTATAACTTTTAGGAGAAAATCTGGTTAAGCAGATCACATGATTCCTTTCTTTGAAGCCAAACAGTTCTGGCTTCAGAGTCTTAGAAGAATATTTCAAGACAAGAAGAATCTGCTGCCCCACAGTGTTTGGTTTTCCCCCAAGAGATCATTAGCAACCCAGTTTGTTCTCAGCTGCCCTAAAGATATAATTTTAATTGGTTTATATTAGCACTAGGTATACATTTAAGGCTCAATAAATGTTAAATGAACTATTAGGATTTCACTGGATATGAACCACAAGATGGAAATGAAAGATTTTCACCATTTCTGGTCATTATTCACCCAAGTTTACCTTTTCTTTCTCTGTAACTCAGCAACCTTCCCATTATCCAGGCACCTGGCAGAGCTACTGTAGTTAAATTTCTGACAGCTTTTTCATTACAGGCCGTGTTTTTCAAGAGGCAGGTTAACTAAGCGATTTTGATTTGTGCCAAGCTGAGATGTGGAATAGGCACTTCAAGTCCATTCTCCTGTTTTCATAAGATTTTATTTGAAGTTATTTGTCCAACTTTGATCTAAAAAATACTAAGAAAAAACTAAAATTCACCCATTTTTTCATTCATGATTACTATAACTGAGGAAAAGGATGATAAATTCTGTTGTAGCTCTGCTTTTTTTTTCTTTAGAAACCCAAGGCTTTTAAAAAATTAACATGAGACACTTCATACTTTTCAGAGTTATTATTTTATTCAGAAACATATTAACAGCCAATTGTTTTACTTACACGAGATAGGGTAAGACCTTTTCACTTTGTAAAACATGAACCAAATGCTATAATTTCTATTTATGTTAAACATGTGACATACTCGTGTCAAAACACTATTTTTTATCTCTTAACCAAGGACTCATCTCTACTGTAGAAAACATGAAAAATGCAGATGAGAAGAAAAATTTAAAATCAACCAACCCAGTAAGATCATATTGGATTTCATTCTCTTTTTATGTCTACTCATTCTTCCTTGAAGTTTTAGAAACTTCTGGAAAGTATTCCCGACTACCTCTCTACCCCTTCTACATAGTACCATGCTCTAATCAGTTTTACCTGGTATTTCCATATTCTTTCCATCTACTTCACACACGACTCCATGTGGTTTAGCATCCACCCAGTTTACTATACTAAAATGTTTCTCTCAAAATTTCCAGTAAACTTCCTTATCATTGTCCAAGTACCATTATCTCCATATCTTTCTTGTCCACTACAATTTGCTTTGTGTTTGAAAATGTCCTCACCTGGGTTCCACAATGTTACCTAATGTTTTTGTTCTCTTCTTACCTTTGCAACTATTCACTGTCTCTTGCCTTTAATTTTTCTCATTATTCATTGAGTTTGGTGTATAGGTTAAATTGCTTTCACTTGTAAACGGTAGAATAACCAAGTAACAATGGCATAAACAACAGGATATTTATTAATTATTTAACAAGAAGTCCAGAGGTTGGAAGTCCTAAGGCTGGTTTGGTGACTCAAATAGGAACTCAAGGATCTAGGTTCTTTGCATCCCTCTATTGTCATTGTCTGTCTTCTAGCAATGTCTTGTCTCTTACTCAGAAGGTTGGCTGTGTAGCTCTAAGAAGGCAGGAGGCTGATGCAAAATGACCCTTCTGCTCCTTTAATCAGTGAAAACACTTTTTTTTTTCCCCCAGAAATCTCCATAAATCACATTGACTAGAAATGGGTCTTACACCCACTCCTACACCATTTAATGGAATAGGGTAAAGTGCTAATTGTGATTTATCCCTTGGTGGTGAGCACAATGCCCCCTGACATAATCAGTCTTAGAGAAGCGAAAAAGAAATAGTGATGACTGTGGGATATGTGACTGACAGGGGCTGCTCGACTTGTCTGTCACCTATAGCTGCTCCTCAAGACTACACCTTTTATTCTCTACAACTCAAAGTCTCTGAGATTCCATTCATGTGATGCCCAGAAAGGGCTGTCGTGAAAACCAGCTGGGATGTGAAAGTACTGTATAAACGGGAGTTGTATTGGCTTATTAAGCATACCATATTTTCCTAATGAGATGCAAGCTTTTTTTTTTTGTTGTTGTTGTTGTTTGTTTTGTTTTGTTTTTTTGAGACAGGGTCTCACTCTTTCTCCCAGGCTGGAGTGCAGGGGCGCGATCTCGGCTCTCTGCTACCTCCACCTTCAGGGTTCAAAGGATTCTCCTGCTTCAGCCTCCCAAGTAGCTGGGACTGCAGGCATGTACCATCACACCCAACAATATTTTGTATTTTTAGTAGAGAACGGGTTTCGCCATGTTGGCCAGCCTGGTCTCTAACTCCTAAGCTCAGGCAAGCCACCCTCCTTGGCGTCCCAAAGTGGTAGGATTACAGGCGTGAGCTACCACACTCAACAGAGACACAATCTTAAAATAAATATTTAGTAATTCTTCTTGTGTATTGAACCAAGCACCAACTCATGCCAATCCTTTCCTCAGACTCTATCTACATCTTTCCATTTTTCATTGTCCTATTCTAGGTATCCATTTACCTCATGCTATTTGTTTGCTTACTTTTTTTTTTTTTTTTTGAGACTCAGACTTGTCCTCGTTGCCAAGTCTAGAGTGCAATGGCGCCATCTCGGCTCACCGCAATGGCGCCATCTTAGCTCACCGCAACCTCTGCCTCCCAGGTTCAAGTGATTCTCCTGTCTCAGCCTCCCGGGGAGCCGAGATTACAGGCATGTGCCAGCACGTCCAGTTAATTTTGTATCTTCAGTAGAGATGGGGTTTCTCCATGTTGGTCAAGGTCGTGTCAAACTCCCTACCTCAGGTGATCTGCCTGCCTCGGCCTCCCAAAGTGCTGGGATTATAGGCATGAGCCACCGTGCCTGGCCTTGTTTGCTTCCTCTTGTATGACATTTATCCATGTTCTTTTTTCCTACTACACACAATATAAATACTACAGCTAGGGTTCCAGCCATTAGCTGACCTTTTTGTCTAAACCAGATGCCTACTCCTCCACATGACCTCTCTCCTGTCTGGTCAGACCTCTTCCAGGAACTTCCATAACATTCCATTCTCATTCCAAGACCTTGTCTAGGCTCCTGCTGTGGCTCTCAATGTTAACTGGAATGTTTAACTTTGTCTCTTACACCACTGCAAACAGTGTGACATTACTCAACAAATGGACCAGGCAGGGTTAAGGTCACCAGTAAAGCAAGTTATCTAATTCTTTGGTCTGACTTGAGTTCACAAACCTACACTAAACTATTTGACTCTCCTGATGGAATTAAACTCATCTATTTATGCTTAGTCATTCTTTTCATATAGTATCTTTGCCACAAATTCTAAGATCATTTTATAAGTATAGGGACTGCGTACAAGAGTCTAGTGCTATATAGCAGCATTGAGTGCTGATTCAATACCTAACAATGAGCTGATCTTCAAATAATTTAAAACCACATATACTATGCTTTTACCCATTCTTCCTATGCCTCCATTTAAAAAAATGAATTATCTGCTATACTGAGTCAGGGTAAATTACAATGAGTTCCAGGATAAGATGGTAGAATAGGAGGTGTGTGTTTTTACCCCCTTCCTCTGGAGTGCATAATGCTTGACTATGATACAAAGAGAAGTTTGAAGGAAGTCACGTTGTCAAATATCCCAGAAGTAATGACTTGACTACAATTCCTGATCCTATCAACCTCACCGTTTGTCCACAAACATACTAGAATATATTTTATCTTGATTTCCGTGTTGAGGGAAAGTAAGTTCAGTGATTTAAGATCTGCCAGTTAGCAGAAATATTGTGAAAGCAAACAATTGCGCTAAAATTTTAAGAGGAAAAAAGTTAAGTGTGTTGCCTTTTCGGAAAGATTTAGCTATGGATTTTTTTTTTTTTTTTGGTTTTGTTTTGTTTTGCCCTATGAGTTAGAAGAAGACAAAGTGGCTCTGTAAATAAGTCGACTTCATTTTTAAAGCGTTTGAGGTTAAATGAGGTTGAATCTTGAGAGTCTTTTTGTTGGTTAGGAGAGGAGGAATTTATTATAAAGAGAGGAAGACAATGTAGCTAATGTGATGGTAATGACAAATTGAATGATTTAAACTTCCTGAGTCATTCTGGTCATTCACACCATCATCAGGAAAACATCTTCACGTGTAGCTTCATACATGAGCTCCACAAAACTGGGCATTACCTTCTAGTAGTTTCTGAATAATGTGCTGACCTATGATACATATAGCCACGTAAGTGAATAAACACTATTATTATTTTGTCTTGGTTTTCATTAAACTATCTTAGTAGTTTCAGGAGCTCTGAGTTTCAACACACACTTCTGCCAGCTGACTTCAGTGCGTCCATTAGCATAACAAAGTCAATTAGGCAAACCTGAATTTTCACTTTTGTCCTGTTCACAGAACGTCAGTGTAAATGGAGACAGGAAGAAGAAATTGGATTGATTCTCCACTTGAGAATTACGTTAACTTGGAAGAAAATGTTAGTCTACTATGCGAAGGCATCTGGTAAGAGGGAAGATATCACCTCCCTTCCCCCATTGTGTCCCTTTATGCACCTCTGACCCTTGTTCTCTCCTTTTTTTGTTGCTTCTTTGGTCTGGTTGTTAGCTTTCCTGATCCTCCACACATTAGAAACCTAAGCATAATGATTTCTGATCTAAGGCTATGGAATATTTGAAATAAGAAAAGGGGAAATTGTTGAGTCTAGAACCAAACCTTTTGAAATAAAGAAGTACCGGTCTGTAATGTGTGCCTTTAGAAAAAAAGTCAAACAGAAATTAGATAACTAGTTACAGTCGTGATTGTGCTCTGCCACCCTGGAACTCCCGTATGTGACTATTTCCACTCTGGCTTTGTGTTTCAGTAGGTCAGGGACATACATTAAGAGCAACAATTGGAACTGCGTTCTCCTTTACCTCCATAAAAACACAGCTTAATAACGTGTTAATGACTTAAAATTACCTTGTCTTTCTAGATTGCTTATTGATGTCATTTCAGATCGGTATAAAGGATGTGAAGCGAATGAGAAAATAGGAACGTTTCTTTTTCTTTTTTTCCCCTTTCTACCGACTAGGAAGAGATCCAGTCCAGGTTTTGCCTTTGACTCGGCCTGTGAATTTCGGCCGTGCAATGTGTAGCACGTTTCTTTCTCCCCCCTCCTTTCTCCTTCCCTCTTGCCTCCAGTGTCTGTCTCCAGGATTTCTCTCTTCCGATTTCAGGAGGACTCTCACAGGCTCTCACAGCCTGTGTTAAGCTGAGGTTTCCCCTAGATCTCGTATATCCCCAACACATACCTCCACGCACACACATCCCCAAGAACCTCGCGCTCACACCAACAGACACACGCGCGCACACACACTCGCTCTCGCTTGTCCGTCTCCCTCCCGGGAGAGCCGGCGCGCGTTCCCACCTTCGCCGCACACTCCGGCGAGCCGAGCCCGCAGCGCTCCAGGATTCTGCGGCCGGGAACTCGGATTGCAGCTCTGAGCCCCCATGGTGTTTTTTTAAACACTTCTCTTCCTTCTCTTCCTCGTTTTGATTGCACCGTTTCGATCTGGGGGCTAGAGGAGCAAGGCAAGCAGCCTTCCCAGCCAGCCCTTGTTGGCTTGCCATCCTCCATCTGGCTTATAAAAGTTTGCTGAGCGCAGTCCAGAGGGCTGCGCTGCTCGTCCCCTCGGCTGGCGGAAGGGGGTGACGCTGGGCAGCGACGAGGAGCGCGTCGCTGCCTCTGGCGGGCTTTCGGCTTGAGGGGCAAGGTGAAGAGCGCACCGGCCGTGGGGTTTACCGAGCTGGATTTGTATGTTGCACCATGCCTTCTTGGATCGGGGCTGTGATTCTTCCCCTCTTGGGGTTGCTGCTGTCCCTCCCGGCCGGGGCGGATGTGAAGGCTCGGAGCTGCGGAGAGGTCCGCCAGGCGTACGGTGCCAAGGGATTCAGCCTGGCGGACATCCCCTACCAGGAGATCGCAGGTAAGCGCGGGCGCGCGGCAAGGGCTGGCTGCAGCCCTCGGTTGCCGCACGTCCCCCTGGCTGCCCGGCGCCCCCTTCCTTCCCCCTGTTGCTGAGTTGGTGCCCACTTTCTGCCACCGCTCTACGGGACTCCGCGTCTCCGAGCTGGGCTGCGGATGCTCCTGCGGGGGAAGGTGTGCGTCTCCGCTGCCTCATTGTGTGCACACGCGGGAGCACCCTCGCTCCCGCCTGCCTCTGCTCTCGCGCCCTTCTACCCCTTAGTTGATGGCTCAGGCCAGGCCGGCCAGGGAGCCCGGGCCACTCCGGGGCGGCTGCAAGGCGCAGACGGAGAGCCGAGCCGGGCGCTCACCCCGCGCTCTGGTTCGGGCAAACTTGGAAGAACTGCCACCGCAGTTTGCCCAGCGCCACAGTCTGAGTGGCGCCTTCTCCACTCCCGCCCTCGCGCCGGCAGGGGCGGTGGAGAGACGCAGAGGGCTCCCCCAGCCCCTCTCTCCCCTCTTCCTGTCCTCCGGGGGGCAGAGCGCAGGGCGCCCGGGCCGGGGGCGGGCAAGGCTGGGAGGGACCCTCGCCGGGGACCTCGCCTCCGGACGCCGGCATTTCAAGGCTGGTTTGGGGACTTCACGGGCTGCCTGTTTCAGATGTGGGGCGGGCTTTCCCGTTACGGTTCCTCAGTGCTTCTCCAGTTGCTGTTGGTCACTCAGGGCTCGGGGACACCCCGCCACCCGGTCCGGAGCCGGCCTCGTCTGCCAGCGAGCAGTCAACTTCAGCCGGTGGCTCAGCTGGGGATTCGGGTCCGGGTCCGGGGCCCCGTGTCCCCCGCATGCCCGGCCACTGGCATTGCTCCACCAAGAGCTTGAGAGCGCCCACCCTTTCGCTCGGCGCCAGTGTGTGTAGCAATTGGTCTCCGACAACTTGCTCGGCAGTCTGGGTGCTTGTTTTCCGGCTCTTAGCTCCAACCGAATCCGAGCTTCTCTGGGGCTCTGTGAATGAAACGTGTCGGGAAGAGATAATCCTTTGGCTGCTAAAGAACAGAACTGAGAGAGGCCGAGGGAGGCCAGGAGATGCTGCGAGGGCGCGGGCTGCTCAAACCGGGTAGCTGAAGTCCTTAGTGACCTCAGATCGTCAAGTCAAAACGCTGAATTTCCATCAGCCTCTCTCTGCTTTTTGCCAAGTAGTTGGTGGATGGATGAAAAGCATTTTGCGGATATCTTAGAACATCACAGTTTCGATATGTTGTGGAATTGCTGTTTTCTTATGATTTTCAAGCTGTAGAAGTGAGGGTTTTTACTTACACTGAAATGAACACATTTAAATAAA
The DNA here is from genome assembly GCF_000951045.1 of Mandrillus leucophaeus. NCBI lineage: Eukaryota > Metazoa > Chordata > Mammalia > Primates > Cercopithecidae > Mandrillus > Mandrillus leucophaeus. The sequence continues at coordinate 1,216,717 of NW_012105487.1, read as the reverse complement.
TTTGAGCATTGCCAAAGGGGGAAAAAAGAGGCGCAAATTACCAAACGCATAGAAGGAGCTTTTTCAATTCAGAGCCAGACATTCCCTTTGGTGAGTCTAAGGAAGAATCTGTGGTGAATTATAAGACTACTTTTCTATCCTTGTTACTTCTTCCTTCTTTTCCAGAACTCCTTAATTTGTTAATCAATTAATAGAGAGCGACTGTCCTCACAGCTCCTTAAGTTTCTTAACTCTCCTTCTCCTTTGTCTACTGTTATTTCATTCTTTTTAATTAATTGATAAGGATCAACTTCGCTTCTTTTCCCTCCCCAAATCTCAGGGAATTCAACTTTTTAAAAGGTTTGTAGTATGGATCACTTCTAGAAACTTTTTCTCCTTTAATCTGAGCTTTTTCAAACGGTATCTTTTAAGCACACAGATGTTTTCCAACATGATTTCAGATAAGATATCTCAAAGAAGAAAATAGGTGTTTTTAAATTGCTTCAGTATTCTTTAGCGGATAATGGGACACTCAGGAGACTAGAGTTCATCCTCAGCATCAGGCACATCTCCTTAATATCAAAGTGAAGATTTTCAGTGTAAAACAATTTCTGTAGTCACCATGACTGTTTGTTGAGGACATTCCCAGGGGTTCATGTAAATTCTTCAGTGGATATTTAAAGAGGTTTTTGTTTTTGGTTTTGGTTTTTTGTCTACTCCCCACCTTTTTACAATTACAGTGTTTGCTTATTAGCTATGAATTTCTAAAATGTGTGCACTTTTTTTTTAAACTCACCTGCTTTCCATGAGTAAGGGCACACTGTTAACTTTGCTTTAAGCCTTGTGTCCTTTGATGCTGGTAGACATAAATCAAGATGCAGGTCACCACAGGGTCAGAGGCACATTTAATAGGAAAATAATGAATTGAAAGATAATTGTGTTTTTTAAGGATATACTTGTTTTTTTCAAAATAACTTTACTTAATGCTACCTATTGCTGTTTTAAGAATCACTTAGGAAATATATCCTGTTGTTACATGAACACACTCTATCTCTCCTCCCTAGTTCTTGATACTGTTTACGTTTAATTATCTAGTGTAAGTGGTTATCTTTTCTTAAACTCTTTTTTTATCCTTTGCCTTGATTGGGCATCTAATGGTTTGCTTGAGGAATTTCATGTGTCTTCAATCTGTCAGGGCACATAAATTTAAAAGAATTGCTGTTCAGGCTTCAGATTCATGACAGCTGTTTCTAATTGAAAGCTATTTGCAGGTAGCTTGCTTAGTGAAATAACTTGAGAAGTAATAAGGACATTATGCTTCATCATGACATTATCAAAGTTTTACTCAGAACTCACAATTGTGAAATAGCGTTGCCCTTTTCTATTCTAGGGTAGAATAGACACCCAACAGATGAGGAAGTATGATAGGGAATATATAAAGTTATACTTTCAGAGAATGCTTGGGAAGGAGGAGGCCTTCAAGGGGCAGTTTGCACCATCAGTCTTCACTCAGCGCTGATTTTAAACTATCGCAAGGAGATCAGATAGACTCTATTTATCCTTGTTTGAAAAACTTCCAAAGGAGTAGACTCTTGATCCCCTTTCAGCAATACATTCTAATATTTAGCAATTCTTGTGATATAGAAATGTTTCCAGATATCTAGCCAAAAGCCTTCACAATGTGCTTGCTTATTTTTTCTTGTTCTATCTTCTGGGAAGATATTGAGCATGAATCATCAGGTTCTTTGTTAGGACAGTTATTCTGATCAAAGGTCAGTGTGAAACATTCTAGTCTCTCCTCATTTGTCAGAATTATGACCTAATTTTCCAATCCTAAACTCTAAACTTCTAAAGGAACTCTACCCAAAAATAGCACCTGCTTAAAACTCCGGGAAATTCAGATAATGTTGTTTCAGGCTTACTCTGCCACTGTTTTATGCCTTGAGTCTTGCTAGGATCATTAATTATAACACTTTGTAGTTAACAGTGACTTATTGGCCTACATGATCATGTTTTCATTACTTATGTAATGTGACTTTATTTAACAATCTCATATATAGAATTTATTATGTGCCCATCACCTACTTAAAAATTATTACCTTTATAATATCACCTTACTGAATTCTTCCAATAACTTAGTAGATGCTACACATTAACCCCATTTTATAGATGAAAAGGATGTGTGACAGGAACTTTAATTAACTTACCTAAGGGTGACTCAACTAGTAATTAATGAGGCTGCAATTCAAACCCAGGCATTCTGACTCCAGGGTCTATATACCTAACTTGGTCCACTGCCTTACAGTATTAAATGTTACCATTTATTTTGAATGAATGCATGCAAAATCTATTCTTTCATATGTATATATATATAGTCTGGTGTTATTAATCACTATATGCATCTATGTATCCCTTCCAGTTGCGCATGCTAAATCCGTTTCTGTTTTGTTCCAGCGTCGTCTCTAATTTCTCAAAATCACTTTGACTTTGGATGTTGTATTCTCAGGAATTGGCCATGCTACCACCACTAATGGTTCATGCATTTACCCATTTTCCTGATCATTTTCTTGCAAGGTATAGTTATGTAAAACATAGAAACTAAAGTACATTTCTTGGTTTCTTTCAGTACACTAGGCCTATTGAAAGACTGGGTTAGTCCAACAAAACTCATGATGGAAAGTTATTCATGGGGCTAGAGGGAGTAAGAACATTTATCTCCACTGATTAGAAAAAAAAAATGTAACTAACTCTGTTTCCAATATTTATTTTGCAACTTTTCCTGTCCCAGGTATTTTGAGAGTTGGGTTACAGCTGGATATTAAAAAAGCACTAAACTCTTCATCTATTTGATATTAATTTATCAAGTATTTATCTAAAAATCTGTATTTTAAAAAGATTATTTGTTTGTTTCAAAATACATAATGTTTCATTTTCACTGACCTTTGCCCAATGGGCGTTTGCTTTCTCTGGAAACCTTTCTTTCTGTCTGCTCCCCCAGCAGACCAACTAATTTAGTACATTTACAATTTACACAACTTTTTTTTTCCAGTTTCCATGGAGATACCACATTAACTTAAATGGAAAACAGTGTTTGGTAACTCTTACTCTTTAAAGCCACAGTAAATATCATAGTTTGAGATAAATTGTTTAATTTCTGTTTATCTGCCTGCTTCAAAGATTTCTGATTTCTTTGCCCCTGTTTAGTTAGCTGACTTCTTTAAAAGTTTTTGGAAGGACAGTATAAGTCACAAATGAGTGAAGTGAACTTCAGTTTTTTTTTTTTTTTTTTAAATGATTCTACAAGTCACTAGATTTCTAAAAGAATCACATTAATTCCAGGTATCAAAGCAATATAAAAGTTGGGCTTTAGAAGTGCCACTTGTTAAACTCTTGATTTGAGAATTAATTTTAGAGTGATTGTGAGTTATCTTAGCTGATTTAATTAGAGGATAATATGTCATCATTGGGAGCAAGAGTTCATTTGAGTTGACTGATACACTTTTTTACATAAAATTTCTTACAACTGCATTGTATCTTAATAATAGCTTGTGAGAAGAAATAAAGGCCACTGTTAAAATTGATTTAAAATGTACAGCATTATGTTCTTTCAGTATTATGGCATAAAGATTGTGCCATATATTATGTAAGAAAGTGACTAGTGTTCTTTTAAAATTATGGATGAAACTTATGAACACTTATAAAACACAAAATTATTGAGTAGTTTTAACCTAAAATGACCTAACTTCAATTACTAGTTTTGTATAGAAATACGAGTTTAGAATAAACATTATAATAAAATAATTGCTTTAAAAAGATTTTAATCTTTTGATTTCATATTGAAACCCACAAAAATAACATTATAAGAACAACCTTTCCCCCCACTTAATTCACATCTTTCAAATTACTTCTAGAAAGGCCAGTAAGGTGATTTAGAGTTATCTTGCCAGTATAAACAGCGATTTAATATTCTTTTAAACTTGGTGCTTGTATTTCTTTACAGACTAAATTCTGCTATGTTAAATTCTTGAGCTGGTACATAATTTGACTTTAAATATTTTCATAGATTTCTCCAGTATTATTCAGTTTTCAATGATATATATGGTACAGTTTGAAAGTATTATTGACTCCCTGGGATCATATATTTGTAATAAAGGGTTTCATAGTGGTGAGACTTGGGTAAATATTTTAAAATTCTAATAATCCTGGATAAAAATATCTAAGAATTTTTAATAACCTTGGATGAAAAATATGTTTTAAATGAATGTGCCAGTTAGTAAAAAAAAAAAAAAAATTAAAATTTGGTTTCACATTTTCACATTATTCAGGTTATTGGGTATTTTAATAACCCATTCTCTCTTCCAGGCATTTTTTCTTCATGCAATGAGTATTTATTGTATACCTACTATTGTATATCTACTATGGGTAAGTCATTGTACCAGCTTCTGGGGGTAGAGCCTCAGGGAATTTGAATCCCAGCAGGAAAGCAGAAATTAAGGACACCATTCACAATTAATTAATTGCACTCAGATAAATACATAGCACTAAGGGCACCTGGCACTGTGAAAGTATTTTATAGGCGCATTTGATCAAATCAGAGGCAGAATAATGGGATCTAAGCATAGGTACCCTTCAGTAAGGAAGCAGGAGTGTGGAAGGGGCACACATTTCCTGTATGGTGAGAATACCTTGCAAACATGAGGAGAGTTCCAGTCCCTGGGGATAGTGGTCAGTGAGTGGGGAGGGGTGTGGGAGAGACTGGAGAAGAGGGCCCAAAGGTCAGGGTAATGACTTACATAGACATAAACAATCCAAAAGTAACCCCTGCATCTTGGCCCTAAGTGGTTCCCTTTTTCACGGCGGATCTGAACCTTTAGCTAAAAAGCTCAGTAGTTCTTAAGTCAAGTTTTTACACATCCAGTTGTTTCAAATATAGCACAAAGAAGCAGGTTTTTAACCATTTAGAGGGTGTTTGCCTTGTGCACTCTGTAAAACTGTACCTGCCTGCTAGCCGTATGTAAGACAACCCTGGGATGATCAAAGACTCCTAGCTGCTGCTGCCCTTAGCAGCTGAGGCTGTCTACTGTGTTGCTCATGACATTGCCTGGATCATAATGCCCTTCTCCCCTGGGAGTTCCTTGACCTTCTGCCCTTTTGGGTGGTGGCGCCTTTGTTAGCCCTGCAAGGTTTCATGCTGTGAGGGACTGTGCTTCACAGGCAACCTAAGTGTCTTCCAAATTAAGCTCACTGTGTGCTACTGCCATCTGGGGGTCATGTTGTCCTCCCCCACCCCTATCAGCTCTGACATCCCTCAAACTCACTACAGTGACTTTGGCCTTCAGCTTGAGTCCCTTAAGAAGCTGTTGAATAAGTATTTTAATCAGGATTGGATATAGTTTTGAAATATTACATTGGTTGCTCTATAGAGAAAGGATTGAGGGGAAAAAAACAGATACAGGAAAAGGAGGAGAGGCTAGCTAGGACTAGAGTGGTGACCATGGAAATAGAGAGGATTCAAGAAATATTTAGTAGGTGAAATGGATCAAAGTTACTTATTTAGCATCTACTGTGTGACTGACAATGAATAGGACTGGGTTGTGTGTGTATGTGTGTGTGTGTGAGAGAGTGACAGAGAAAGAGAGAGAGAAAGAGAGTGCGAGAGAGAGGGAAGGAAGAGAGAGATAATTAAGAGAGAAGTGTCCCAGAAATGTTAATTGAATTGCCATGGCAATAAAAATACTTTAGCATAGTTTATGTGTGCTTTATAATGGAGGCAAAACTCAGTATCATTAAACCAGCAGAAGACTATTAACAGTACCAGTGTCACTGAGACAAAGAGATTTCTCAAATAGGATCAGATGAATTGCTAACTCTCAAAAGTGTAGAAATATCAAAATACATGTAAGCAGCTACATTCACTATGAAATTTAAGTAACAGCACTTTGTGCTCTGTCAGTAAAAAAACAACTTCAATTTTTTTACCCTAATGGAGAATTAATCAAATCGTACCATCATTTCCATCAGTAATGATATTTGGTACTTAAGCTACTGACACAGCATTGTTTTAATCTAAGTACCAAATATCATTACTGATTATAATAACAACGAGAGGTTGAAGCTGAAAGGAGGAGGCAAAATTTAATTGGAGACTTGAAGGATGGGTAGCATTTGACAAAGGGCCATGAAACAAGGAGGCAGTTAGGGAGGAGTTAAATATGTGAGCAAAATAGGGTGTGTGGAGGAGAGCACAGAAAGGAATCTTATATTAAATACATAGGGTGGGATTGGATTTTTGGAGGGCGTTGAAAATTCTAGGCTTTATATGACAGAAAGTAGGTCATCATCTCAGGTTCTTGGCAGAGAGGTGACGTGATGAAAGTATTGTTTTGGATTAGGCAAGCAGTATCACAGGATGGATTAGAGAAAAGATCATTAAAGGCCCCAGAGGGAGGGAAGAAGGACGGGGAGGAGACACTTAAATTTTAGAGGCTTAGGCAGGAGATTGCCAAGGTCTCAGAGGAGGATGAGAGGAGTGAAGAAGGGGTGAATAAGGCTATGAGAGAAGGAAGAAACAAGATTAAAAGGGAAAATTTTAAAAATTTTTTTAAAATTAAAAACTTCACTCTGCTACTTAGAAATTCCAATAAAAGAGTTTAGAGGATGAGCTGTTGAAACTCTCAACTCAAGTAGTCTGTGTCAGTTAAGATACTTTTGGCAGCAGGTCACAGAAATTCCTGACTCAACTGGCTTACACAGTCAGGGAAAGCCGTTATTTCACATAACAAGAAGTCCCAGTGCAGAGCTCTTGCAGGAGTCAGAAAGCTGTAAGCTTGCAGTATCAACAGGGTGCCAGGTTCTCTCTGTCTTTTGGCTCTAAGATCCTTGTTCCACGGGATCACCTCTGAATAAACACAAGATGATGGCTAGAGTACCAGGAGCTAAGGCCTCATGACAGTGCCCAGATGCACAGAAAGAAATAATTTCTTCCCACATGTCTCTTCCTTGGTGAGGCAGACCACTCTCAACAGTCCCCCAGCAGAGATGCCCACCCTTCTCATTTCAGAATTGCCTCCTATGCCTATACCTAGAAGGGAAGGTAAAAGGATATGGCCTTTCAGCTGGACCCTCAGATGGGAGCGGATGATCATAGCGTGCCTTGGCAAATCTTCATTATCTTTTTTTGTTATTCTTTGTAATTTCAATAGCTTCAGGAGTATAAGTGGTTGTTGGTTGTATGGATGAATTATGTAGTAGTGAATTCTGAGCTTTTAGTGTACCTGTCACCCAAATAGTGTTCATTGTACCCAAGAGCAAATTTTTCATCCCTTACCCTCTTCCCACCGTCCCTACTTCTTAGTCTCCAGTGTCAATTATACCAGGGATCCCCAACCCCCAGGCCATGGACTGGTAGTGGTGTGTGGCTTGTTAGTGACTGGGCCATACAGCAGGAGGTAACAGTAGGCAAGTGAACATCACTGCCTGTGCTCTGCCTCCTGTCGGATCAGCAGCGGCATTAGCTATTCATAGGAGCATGGACTCTATCGTGAACTGCGCATGTGAGGGATGTAGGTTGCGTGCTCGTTATGAGAATCTAATGCCTGATGGTCTGAGGTGAAACAGTTTCAGATCCAAACCAAAAACTGTCTTTTATGAAACCAGTCCCTGGTGCCAAAAAGGTTGGGGACTGCTGCATTAGACCACTCTGTGTACCCCTGTGTACCCATTCTTAGCTCCCACTTATTAGTGAAAACATGTGGTATTTGGGTTTCTGTTCCTGAGTCACTTCATTTAGGATAATGGCCTCCAATTCCATCCAAGTTGCTGCAAAAGACATGATTTCTTTTTTTTTTTTTTGGCTGAGAAGTATTTTATAGTATATATATTCCAAATTCTCTTTATCCACTTATTGTTTCATGGGTACTTAGGTAGAATTCCCTGTTTGCAATTGTGAATTGTGTTGTGATAAATATATGAGTGCAGTTGTCTTTTTGATACAATGACTTCTGTTCCTTTAAGTAGATAAACCCAATAGTGGGATTGCTGGATTGAATGGTAGATCTACTTTTAGTCCTTTGAGAAATTTCCATGCTGTTTTCCGTAGAAGTTGCACTAATTTACATTCCCACCAATAGTATATAAGCATTCCCTCTTCACCACATCTATGTCAACTTTTATTGTTTTTTGATTTTTTTAAATAATGGCCATTCTGACTAGGGTAAGGTGGTATCTCATTGTAGTTTTAATTTTCGTTTCCATGATAGTTAGTAATGTTAAGCATTTTTTTTTTCAAGTTTTTGCCCATTTGTGTGTCTTCTTTTGAAAAATGTCTCTTCATGTCATTTACACACTTTTTAAGGTGATTATTCATTTTATTCTTGTTGATTTGTTTGAGATCCTTGTAGATTCTAGATATTAGTCCTTTGTCAGATACATAGTTTGCAAATATTTTCTTTCATTCTGTAGTTTGTTTACTGTTTTGAGTATTTCCTTTGCTATGCAGAAGCTTGCTAGATTAATTAAGTCCAACTTACGTATTTTTGTTTTTATTTCATTTGCTTTTGGAGTCTTAGTCATAAATTCTTTGCCTAGGCCAATGTCCAGAAGAGTTTTTCTTAGATTTCATTCTAGAATTTTAATGGTTTCAGTTTTTACAATTAAGTCTTTAATTTATCTTCAGTTATTTTTTAATATGGTGAGAGATAGGGATCCAGTTTTATTCTTGTGCATGTGACTAGACAGTTTTCTTAGGACCTTTTATTGAATAGGGTGTCCTTTCCCCAGTATATGTTTTTGTCTGCTTAGTCAAAGATTAGTTGGTTGTAGGGATTAGGCTTTATTTCTGGGTTCTCTATTCTATTCTGTTGGTCTGTGTGTCTATTTTTATGCTATTGTCATGCTATTTGGGCTACTAGAGCATTCTAGTATAATTTGAAGTTGTGTAATATTATGCCTTCAGCTTTGTTCTTTTTTCTTAGGATTGCTTTGGCTACTCAGGCTCTTGGTGGTTTCATGTGAATTTTGGGATTGCTTTTTCTAACTGAAAAATGATATTGGTATCACAAGGTGATTTATACATTCAATGCCATCCCCATCAAGCTACCAATGACTTTCTTCACAGAATTGGAAAAAACTACTTTAAAGTTCATATGGAACCAAAAAAGAGCCTGCATTGCCAAGACAATCCTAAGTCAAAAGAACAAAGTTGGAGGCATCACGCTACCTGACTTCAAACCAAACTATAAGGCTACAGTAACCAAAACAGCATGGTACTGGTACCAAAACAGAGATATAGACCAGTGGAACACAACAGACTCCTCAGAAATAATACCACACATCTACAACCATCTGCTCTTTGACAAACCTGATGAAAACAAGAAATGGGGAAAGGATTCCCTATTTAATAAATGGTGCTGGGAAAACTGGCTAGCCGTATGTAGAAAGCTGAAACTGGATCCCTTCCTTACACCTTATACAAAAATTAATTCAAGATGAATTAAAGACTTAAATGTTAGACCTAAAATCATAAAAACCCTACAGGAAAACCTAGGCAATACCATTCAGGACATAGGCATGGGCAAGGACTTCATGTCTAAAACACCAAAAGCAATGGCAACAAAAGCCAAAATTGACAAATGGGATCTAATTAAACTAAAGAGCTTCTGCACAGCCAAAGAAACTGCCATCAGAGTGAACAGGCAACCTACAGAATGGGAGAAAATGTTTGCAATCTACCCATCTGGACAAAGGGCTACTATCCAGCATCTACAAATAAACAAATTTACAAGAAAAAAATCAACCCCATCAAAAAGTGGGCAAAGGATATGAACAGACACTTCTCAAAAGAAGACATTTATACAGCCAACAGACACATGAAGAACTGCTCATCATCACTGGCCATCAGAGAAATGCAAATCAAAACCACAATGAGATACCATCTCACACCAGTTGGGAGCAGATCATTTAATTTCCACATATTTTTATAGTTTTGTGAGTCTCTCTTGGAATTGATTTTTAGGTTTATTCTGCTGTAGTCTGAGAAGATGCCTGATATGATTTTGATTTTTAAAAATTTATTGGAACTTGTTTGGTGGATTTATTCTCTATCTTGGAAACTATTCCACGTGCTTATGACAAGAATGTACATTCTCTAGTTTGGTGTAGAATGTTCTGTAAACCTCTGTTAGGTTCATTTGTCCTAGAATCCAGTTTATGGCAAGTGTTTCTTTGTTGACTTTCTGTCTCAATGATCTAGCTAGTGTTGTGTTGAAGTCCCCCACTAGGATTGTACTGCTGTATTTGTCTTTTCTTACATCTAGTAGTATTTGTTTTACAAATCTGGAAGCTCTGGTGTTAGGTGTGTGTTTATCTAAGGTTATCTCTTCTTGTTGAGTTGATCAACTATTATTATATAATGACCTGTTATGTCTTTTTATTATTTATTTATTTATTTACTATTGTTGATTTAATGTCTGATTAAGAATGACCAGTGCTGCTCATTTTTGGTTGGCATTTGTGTGGAATATTTTGTTCTATCCTTTTACTTTGAGTCTATAAGAATCTTTACAAGTGGGTCTCTTGAAGGCAACAGATACTTAGATTGTGCTTTTTAAATTAATTCCACTAATGTATCTTTTAAGTGGGGCATTTAGATCATTTATATTCAAAGTTAATAGTCATATGTTAAATACTCTTCCAGTCATCATGTTGATTGCTACCTAGTTGTTTTGTATTCTCCATCATGTTACTATTTTATAAGCAGTAAATATTATACTTTTGAATGTTTTTTATACTGGTGCATATAGAACTTTCATTCTGATGTTTAAAATTCCTTTAAGCATTTCTTATAGGACCAGCCTAGTGGTGACAGATTCTCTCTGAGTTTGCTTTACTGGGAAAGACATTATTTCTCCTTCATTTATGAAACTAAGTTTTGCACCATACAAAATTCTTGGTGACTATTACTCTGTTTAAGAAGACTAAAGATAGAATTCCAGTCCCCTCTGGCTTGTGAGTTTTTTGCTGAGAAGTCTGCCATAAGTCTGACAGATTTTCCTTTGTAAGTTATTTGATGCCTTTGTCTCACTACTCTTAGAATTATTTCTTTCATGTTGACTTTAGATAACCTGATGATTACATGCCTTAGTGATGTTCTTTTTGCAGTGAATCTCCCAGGAGTTCTTTGAGCCTCTTGTGTCAGGATGTTTAAATCTCTATCAAGACCAGAGAAGTTTGCCTCAAATATTCCCTCAAATAGGTTTTCCAAACTTTTTACTTTTTCTTCTTCTCCTTCAGGAATACTTATGATTATAGGGTTTGGATGTTTTAGAGAATCCCATATTTGTTGGAGACTGTATTCATTTCTTTTGATTCCTTTTTCTTTGTTTTTGTCTGATTGGGTAAACCCAAAAGCCTTATATCCAAGCTCTGAAATTATTTCTTTTGCTTGGTCTAGTCTCTTGGTAAAACTTTTCACTGCATTTTGTAACTCCCTAAATGAGTCTTTGATTTCTAGAAGTTCTGTTTTTTTGTTTTGTTTTGTTTTGATTTTTTGATTTTTAAAAATCTATCTCCTTGGAAAATTTCCATTCATATCTTGAGTTGTTTTCCTGATTTCTTTATGTTGGTTTCAACTTCCTCTTGGATCTCATTTAGAAACTTTATGATCAATCTTTTGAATTCTTTATCTGGTATTTCCAAGATTTCATTTTGGTTTGGATTTATTGCTAAAGAATTGATGTGATCTTTTTGGGGCACTGCAGAACTCTGCTTTTCATATTGCCAGAATTATTTTTCTGCTTCCTTCTCATCTGGATAGACTGTTTATTATTATTATTTTTGGATTGATTTTTGACTGGACTGGGTTTTTTTTTTTCTACTTGAGGATGTAACTATAATGTGTATAGTTTATGATTCCCTAGCTTTGGCTCTGGGTAATTTCAATTGCAAAAACTCTGTGTGAGTTCCTTGGTTGTAGAGAATTTTGTGTGATGGCTTTCTTAGATCCTGCTTATAGTAGCAATGTAGTGGGTGTGTGAATAGGGTCACTGTCTCCTGTGGTGCTTTAATGGCAGAGGTCTCATGAAGCTTATTTTATTCATCTTGATGTGTACTTTTTTCCCCAGTATTTTTTTTCACTGGGTCGAACAATTTAGTCTTCAGTTCCATTAGAGGTGCCCATGGGTGAGAATTAATTGTGGCTGAGGTAGGTGGGTATATGCAATACCACAATGGTGGGCACACATCCCAGCCCTGATGGATGTATCCTGGGGAGTTCCCATGAAATGCACTGAGGTCTTCATAGGTGAAAGGGAGGGTTCTACCTCAGCTCTACTATAACCCTGGCAAAAAACAACCCAACTCCCTATCATGCTTCTGTCCCAGTGTCCTGGATATTCAGATTAGACAAGCATCTCTCCGTCTGCAGGAATGCTGACATTTTGTTTAGCGAGGGAGCAGGGCTCTACTCCTCTTGCAAGCCTGACCCCAGAAGACACACATCCTGTGGAGACACAGTCACCCCAAAATGCACTAGAAAGACCATCTACAGACGTACCCAAGCCAAGCTCCTATGGGAGACATCCTGGCTGTGTCTGCAGCAGTGGGCGAGGGGGAGAAGTCCCCTCTATGTCCCTTCATGAGTACTGGGGCTGCTCGACTGCTGGGGAAGAATTGCACTCTTCCCACTGAGCTGAGCACCGTGCCCATCCCTGTGCTGAAAGAGGTGCAGCTGCTCCTAGCCCACAAGTAGGAAGTTCACTGACACAAGAAAGCCTATACTCTGTTTCTTTTGTCCCACAGGGTGCTCCCTTGGTGTGGTGCACTCCCCTTTCCCCTAGGTATGGCAATCCCTGGGGGCCAGACCACTGTGAATCCTGCTGCTCCTCTGGGTGTAGCCACCCTATGGGGTTGCCACAATCCAGGTTGGTGCTGAGGCATGTCTGCAAGAGATCCTGTGATGTGAAGACACAAGGGTTGAAAGTCCCCAAGCAGAACAAAGTCCCACAATCGGTGCACACTCAGCATGGCACCTGCTACTACAGCTTGGGACCAGGCGGAACAGGAAGGGACCCTGTTGGAGCTGGTAGCCCAATATAATGCCCTCGAGAAGTCCCCAGATCACAACCCACTCCAGTACTTGGGCTCATGGTGGCAAAAAAGCTCTCCTTGAGTTTGGATACCAGCAGTGTTCTCCGAGGGCTGGAGAGGCCAAGAGCATTCCCACCTACCCTTTCCACAGAATACTAAGTCTCTCTGGATTTGATCTCTGCCAGCTTCTTCGTTCCTTAATTTTTGTGTACGTTGTAGATTCTTCCAATGAATTCTCCAATGGGCTCCAACAATCTCCCCTTAGCACTCCATTTGGGCTATAGTTATTCATGTTCACCTGTAATTCTGTGTTTTGTTGTCATCATTC
>NW_012105487.1:1189098-1203277 GCF_000951045.1 Mandrillus leucophaeus | reverse complement strand
TGTAGAGAATTTTGTGTGATGGCTTTCTTAGATCCTGCTTATAGTAGCAATGTAGTGGGTGTGTGAATAGGGTCACTGTCTCCTGTGGTGCTTTAATGGCAGAGGTCTCATGAAGCTTATTTTCTTCATCTTGATGTGTACTTTTTTCCCCAGTATTTTTTTTCACTGGGTCGAACAATTTAGTCTTCAGTTCCATTAGAGGTGCCCATGGGTGAGAATTAATTGTGGCTGAGGTAGGTGGGTATATGCAATACCACAATGGTGGGCACACATCCCAGCCCTGATGGATGTATCCTGGGGAGTTCCCATGAAATGCACTGAGGTCTTCATAGGTGAAAGGGAGGGTTCTACCTCAGCTCTACTATAACCCTGGCAAAAAACAACCCAACTCCCTATCATGCTTCTGTCCCAGTGTCCTGGATATTCAGATTAGACAAGCATCTCTCCGTCTGCAGGAATGCTGACATTTTGTTTAGCGAGGGAGCAGGGCTCTACTCCTCTTGCAAGCCTGACCCCAGAAGACACACATCCTGTGGAGACACAGTCACCCCAAAATGCACTAGAAAGACCATCTACAGACGTACCCAAGCCAAGCTCCTATGGGAGACATCCTGGCTGTGTCTGCAGCAGTGGGCGAGGGGGAGAAGTCCCCTCTATGTCCCTTCATGAGTACTGGGGCTGCTCGACTGCTGGGGAAGAATTGCACTCTTCCCACTGAGCTGAGCACCGTGCCCATCCCTGTGCTGAAAGAGGTGCAGCTGCTCCTAGCCCACAAGTAGGAAGTTCACTGACACAAGAAAGCCTATACTCTGTTTCTTTTGTCCCACAGGGTGCTCCCTTGGTGTGGTGCACTCCCCTTTCCCCTAGGTATGGCAATCCCTGGGGGCCAGACCACTGTGAATCCTGCTGCTCCTCTGGGTGTAGCCACCCTATGGGGTTGCCACAATCCAGGTTGGTGCTGAGGCATGTCTGCAAGAGATCCTGTGATGTGAAGACACAAGGGTTGAAAGTCCCCAAGCAGAACAAAGTCCCACAATCGGTGCACACTCAGCATGGCACCTGCTACTACAGCTTGGGACCAGGCGGAACAGGAAGGGACCCTGTTGGAGCTGGTAGCCCAATATAATGCCCTCGAGAAGTCCCCAGATCACAACCCACTCCAGTACTTGGGCTCATGGTGGCAAAAAAGCTCTCCTTGAGTTTGGATACCAGCAGTGTTCTCCGAGGGCTGGAGAGGCCAAGAGCATTCCCACCTACCCTTTCCACAGAATACTAAGTCTCTCTGGATTTGATCTCTGCCAGCTTCTTCGTTCCTTAATTTTTGTGTACGTTGTAGATTCTTCCAATGAATTCTCCAATGGGCTCCAACAATCTCCCCTTAGCACTCCATTTGGGCTATAGTTATTCATGTTCACCTGTAATTCTGTGTTTTGTTGTCATCATTCTGAAGGGAATTGGTCACCCATGTCTCTAGCGAGCCATCTGGAGAAGCCCCCTGATCCCTCAGGTCATGGACTGGTCTACAGGACATGCAGTAGCTTGGGCTTTGCTCTTACCTCCAGAGGCAAGTGATGTGGGTGGACCTGGACCAGGCTGATCTGTCCTCTCTGGTCCCCCAGTGGCAGGTGCGAGCACCAGCTCTGATGGGGGTAGCAGGGGAGTGGTGTGGGCTCTGTGGGTCTGTCTTGGTCTGTTCAAGATTTCTAAATAAGGGTATTTGGTGTGGTTTGGTGGCTTTTTCACTTGCCAGCTCTAGTATCAATGTACTGGGCATGTGAATGGGTTCAGGGCCTCCTGGGTAGCTGGGGTGGTGTGGACAATGGTGTTAGCTAAGGTCAAAGAAGAGTTTTCTCCTTCACAAGCACTGTGTTGTTGTGCCAGAAGATGTTGTAATGGGCCTTGCTGGGTGAAGTCAGGCCAGGAGGTAGCGCTTGTAGGAGAGAACCAGCTGCCGGGGTGGCCATGGGATGCTTGGCATGTGTTATTCAGGGGAAGCACTCAGTGTTGCTGGTGATGGGCAGGGCCATGGAACTCCCAAAAGGCCTTGTTTGTGTTCTGCTGCCAAGGTGGGTGGAGGGGAAAAGCTGGGTGGGGGCTGGGTCAGGCAGTCCTGTGTTTTGGCTTCCCAAGTGTGAGTGTAAGCAGTGGCCCTGATGGGAGTCAGTGGGAAATTTCCTGGCCACTGGGGTAACGTTTCAGAGAGGAATGGAACCACTTTCGCTGCATAAAAGAGTCCATGCTGGGAGCTGGGCTGCAGGTGGCAATGAGACCCATCCAGCTCCCACGCCTTGGACAAAGCAGATCTCACACCCAGACTTCTGCTGGCAGAAAGCTGCAAGAGCCGGCTGGGTCCCACAGTGCAAGACTGCCACACACTGCAAGACTTCCCACCAAAGACAGAAACCGCAGCTCTCAGGCCACACCCCTTCTAGTTCGGCCCACGGAGCAGGGGCACCTGGCTCTTGTGTCCATGCCAAAAGCATGCTTTATGCTTAAGATTACATTGCACATCTTGCTTGGGAGTTTCTTCCAGCCTGTGGCCATCGCCTGAGTTAGCTAGCAGATTTCCACGAGGGCGTCTGTGAGTTGGATTAGGAGTATCTTCCTTCTGCCCCTCCTGGGGCCTGGGAGGGCATACAAAGCTCTTCCCCATGTTGCTCCTTCTCCCCACCACTCTCCAAGTCAGCTCTAGCACCCGGTAGGGTTAAGGTGCTCCCCCAAGGCCTGGATTAAGCGGCTCCCCAATGGGAATGTGCGTGAAGGAGACAGTCTCTCCCCCTTTCACCCTCCGAAGACTGCAGTTTTCTGCCTGACTCAGCCTGCTGCCGACTGCTCCTTTCACAGTATCCAAAGTTTCTTTCACTTTTTCTCAGAGTTCCTCTGTTCCTTGTTAGATAAAAGTGCACAGCGTGAATCTCTGCATGCTATTTTGCTCTTTTCAAAAAGGTGAGGCACACTAACAAAGCCTTTAATCTGCCATCTTCAAAAAAAAAATCTTCATAATGTTAATAAGAATCCCAAGAAATTGAGTAGTAATTGAGAAATTGAGAGAAACTGCCGAGGCTCTCTGAATTAATGAGGTATTTGGCATTGTCACTTTAGTCCAGTATTTCTCAACCCTGGCCAGCGATGAACTGATTAGGTATTAACAACTGCCTGGGTGTGGAGGGGACACTGATTCGTAGCATTTGGTAAGTTTGTGGTATAAATATTCTCACCATGAACAATTTCAAGCTACCACCAGTTTAACAGCCAGTTCACAAAATTCCTTAAAATTTAACAGTCTTCTGGGCTGTAATGTGGGACACTGAAAATTATCTATACTTGAGCACCATTATTCAATTTTGGATACTCTGATTTAATTGATTTGGGAAAGGGCGCAGTCCTTCCTTCTTCTGTTCTTCTCTACTTCCTTCCTTCATTCTTTCCCTCCTTTCATAATTTCCTACAGTAATTTAGATGTGCTCCCAGGGTTGAGAATGAGTGAGGTAGAGCAGTGAGCTTCCCAAACTTTACTATGCATCAGAATCACTGAAAGGCTTGCAAAACACAAATGGCTGGGCTCCACCTCCCAGCGTTTCTGAATCAGTAGCAGTTCTGGCCTGGAGTCCGTAATTTGCATTTCTAACAAGTTTTCAGGTGATGCTGATGTTATTGGTCCAGGTATCATACTTTGAGTCTCTGGGGCTCATACTCTGGGTGCCATTCGATGTGGTTTTAAATACAAGTTTCTTTCAGAGTGGACAGTCACCTTTTGGAGAATGGTTTTTGTATTGTTTTTTACATTGGTTGTAGATGAGAATCTCCACCCACAAAGTGCGTTACTGCTACAAGTTGTACTACTGATCTCCCTGCATATCTTTGAAACGTTTACATGGGCCCCTAGGGGGACTAAGGAAAAGAGCGGAATGGAACTAGAGCAGTCTGTCCCATGTCTGTCTAGAACAAATAGGCCAACCCAGCTGCCAATGATTCTTCTTCGTAAGTAGAAGGGGCTCTCCACATTGCTTTAAATGGGAAATGGGCAATGGCATTTCAGGTTTCTTTCACCACAGGATGCTATTTTTCTTACAAATATGGCATGCTTTCTGTTGGTACCTATGACTCTTAATTATTTTTTGGTCCTGTTGAGATTTCTGGTCAAGAGAAATTCCATCCCCCCAGCCGCCTGCCCACCTCTTCATTGAGCTGTTTTTCCCATACTAGCTCTCAGGTGCAGAGCTAGCCATTTCCCCTGACTTTTAGACTGTTATGCAAGGAGACTACATTTAGAGCTGTTCACTCTGCATTTTGTACACATTGAATTAAAGATATAGCATAGTACGTTCTGTACATGCACACCTGTGCTCTGTAGGCTTTACTACTTGCATGTTTGCTTCTTAGATCATAGTTTTAGGTTTATCAAGCAATTGGCTTCCTCTCTTTGTGCCCCTAGGACAGCTGAGATTAGCAGGGGCCAGTGCTCCTCCACAGAATTTCAAGGAACTAGAGATATTTTTTTTCTTAAGATTGCAGTGATGTTGAAGCAACCATTTTCTTTGCAAAGAAAACACCTTGAAGTGTTCAAAAAAAAAAAATAACTTTTATTTACTATTTTCTTAATAGATGAAAATAACTCAAAGTCACTAGCACTTGTGAAATGAACTTAAAAGCCATTATGATCGCGACTATCCTGGCTAACAAGGTGAAACCCCATCTCTACTAAAAATACAAAATAATTAGCCGGGCTTGGTGGCGGGCGCCTGTAGTCCCAGCTATTGGGGAGGCTGAGGCAGGAGAATGGCGTGAACCCGGGAGGCAGAGCTTGCAGTGAGCCGAGATTGCGCCATTGCACTCCAGCCTGGGCGACAGAGTGAGATTCTGTCTCAAAAGGAGAAAAAAAAAAACAGCCACTATGCACACATTATAGGTATTTTTAAATGACAGGCCTTCTTTTTTCCTGGGGAAAAAAATGTCTTTTAGCTGTTTGCTTATCCTAATTTTTCCTCCAAATCTCCATGATAGGGAGTTTTTCAAACTTAAAAAACTGTAACATTTAAAATTTCTGGTAATTTGTTTTCTTTATTCTTTTTCTTTTCTTTCTTTTTTTTTTTAAAGCGAAATGTTTAACAAAAATATTAAGTATAACGTAACATTTTATTGTGAAAGAAACAACTCCTGGAAACTAACTTGCAACAAAAACCATTCTAGTATCTTTACAGTTCCCTTAGGAGATTCCTAATTCTTTAAAGAGATGTTTATATCAATGAACTGATTTTAGAAGACAGAATTTTTGAGATCGCTTTTAGATAATCTTACAAGCTATATTGAAAATCACCAATAAACAAATTAAGATTTATCTTTGACCTCTGTTTTCTGTTTGCCTAACAATTGTTTTTGAAGAGTTTAGGATTGCTATTTTGAAAATGGGAACTTGTAATTCTAAAGTACTAACAATCTGGAAACACAGGATTGCTGGACACTCCAAGGCGGTGATCCATTATTAGCTTCTCCTCCAACTATATTTGCCTTGAACTTGGGAATCTTAGTTTACTGTTACTTTTACATTATCAAGTGCTAATGTGTGAAAGGATTTTATTATGCTTTTACTACTCATTTCATGATATGGTATCTTATTCAATATTCTTTCACAGACTTGGGGATATTAGATACCAGGTCAAGCATTATGTTAAAAGCTTAGGCCAATCTTTTTATATGACTGCAATAAAGAATATATTCATTTCACTTATATTACCACATGACCCTCATAAAAGGTCAGTTTCCATTGAATATAAAATACCTTACAAATGGCAAATCATATGTCATCAACAACACACCTATTATGAATAATCTATTTTCAATTACCACCTTCCCCTCTTTAAAAAAAACTTGGAAATGTCTTAGAATCACTAAGAGGTCTTCATTATGTATGTTGTGCAAAAGACATAAAAATTGTACATTTTTCTATTTTAGTCAACAAAATATGTATGGAGTAATCACATTTAAATTTCAGTTAAAACAAGTTAGGTGCATCAGATATTAAGAGCAAAAAACATGAAATTATATTTTTTCCATTTTGTTGTTAACGCAAAATTTAACTAATTAACTGAATCAGTTACTCGGCCTGGGCTATTGATGATGAGATAATATTATAACAAGTTATATGTGTACACATAAGCTGGTTGCTATGATTTAGGAGCGGCAATTTATTTTTACTCAGAGCATGCTTGGCAGTATATACAAAGGTTTTCAGTATAACAAAGGGTTGACTATATATATAAATATAGGTTAGAATGAGCTTAATTCTATGTGATAACCAAGGTTGATTTTTACAGCTGGAATAACAATTTCCTGGAACAGAAAAACCTATAGCATATTTAAAAATGAATTTCAACCTTTCTATCCATGATTTTAAAAAGTACAACTCTTGACAAAACTGCTTAGTCCCCTAAAGAACATATTTTCAAAAGTATGATCTTATGTTTGAAAAAAAAGTCTAAAAATGTTCTCTAAAAGGCCCAGGAACAGCGTTTTTTTTTTTTCTTTTTTTTTTTTTCTTTTTTTTCTTTTTAGTACGCCTCTGTCGCAATTTACTATAATCAGGAAAAATGGATACAAATAAGCAAGAGCAGGCTTTTTCCCAGGACGACACTTCCTACAGCTGTCTTCATTCAGGGTGACAATTTGTATTTTAACCTAATTAAGTATAAGAGAGGACCAGTGTCCTAAACCATAAGCCTGAAGGTTCCTGAAAGTACTGAGCTGCTCATTACCTCCTGGGCACTGCTGGGAGCCGCTGCCTGAAACTTCTGGAAGGTGCCATGGATGCCCAGAAGGAGGCTCTGCTGCACAGCGCCAGCCTGTAGGTGCACCACCTTCAACCGCATTTCAGCCTGGTTACTGTGGAATTGATTTTCACGGCTCATGACAGGAGCTGTTTTCAGCCCATGAAAAGGAAGTGGCTGGAGCTGATACTCCTAACACAAACAGCAAATTGCTCCATGGCTTTCATGGCATTCGAGGTCTGTTACCTTAAGGTTCTAATGGCCTTTTAACAGTGTTTCCAGCTGAGCAGCAGATGTAAAGGATACTGAACATTGAAAGCACTGTTCTTTTTTTTTTCCCCTCCCTGAAAGAATCATTGTTTACAGACATTGTGTCAACACCATATCCTAGGACCTATTCACTGGCATGTTAGATTTGAAAAACTGAAACAAATCTCAGATAAATAGAAAGTATTATCAGTGCCATAAACCTACCACTTTACTGAGCTAGCTGTCCTATATTACCACCTATCAGGAACTGAGATTGCTGAGGAAGTATTTTCACCATCAATAGGGGCCCCCATTTGGTAATATCACATCAGGGAAAATAATGGAACCCTGTGAAACCTCTAAAACCCCTTATACTTTAAATTGATTGATTTTAATCCTAAATATTGCTGTGTATTTCTGAAAACAACACATTTAACATTTAGAATTATATCGTGTCTGCCTTTGGCTTCCTTTTCTGTTGTTCTGAGTGTTAGTTTTGTCCTGTGTTGGTAAGGATTGTGAAATGTTTCCCTTATAGGCAGCTATGGGCTTCCTGCGTAGGGAACATGAAGGCCTTTAAAAGGTTTGGTCTGTTGAAAGAGGTTGGCATTTCAGTCTTGTGGACTTTTGGGAAAAAATGTTAAACATAACTGAAGAGCCCTTGTCAAATTGGAGGTTTTTCCATTTTAAAAGCTAGAGAAATAGTATGTCTTTTGATTTCACTGAGGTCCAAGCAGCGCCTCGTATTTCCACTTTCCAGTGGTAACTAGCAGAGGTAAGAGAAAAACAGCCATGCGGGTGAGTCATCATTCCTCACTCCAGGAAATGGCTCATTTTACAAGCTTTTGGAAGGACCTTTGGGAAGTTGTGAGTCGCCACCATTTTTGAATTGAAAATATACACACATTGCAACTCTGATGTAAAAGGCATATGGTTCCCTCTTCCTCCACTTCTTGGCTTCTCCTTCTTCTCTTCTTGCTCGTATAACCTGTCTAGTTTTCCTCAGGAGCTCCCACTTGATGGGTAACAGGAAAAAACATTTTAGTCTGATCTAGTTGAAAATGTAGTCTCATCAGTTTCGTCTTTCTAGGTGACAATCAAGTGGGATACTTGTGGTTGTGCAGTGCCTTTGACTCCTGGCTCCTCTACGTAGCCTTTTCTGAACCTCTCTGTGCCTTGATTTTTCCATCTGTACACAGGGGTAATAGCAGTTCCTATGTCTCATCACTGGGATTGTACTAAACCTATTAACATTTCTAAAGCTCTTAGAATAGTATCTGACAAGTACAAAAGGCTGTATACATGTTTGTCAACCCAGAGTAGATGAGAAAGTAAATCTCTTAGATTGGGGAGAGATAAAGGAGTGACTCTTTCTCATGAAAGAAAACTGAGGGTCCTAAGGCTCTGTCCATTTCCAGGGCCCTGCTGGCCTGCATATCTGGAGGTGGTATACTTTGTGATCTGCTCTTATTCAAGTTGGGAAGAACCAGGGAACTAGTCCCCTTTCCTTCAGTATTCATCCTCACATTGGCCTTTCTGGGCATGAAGGCCTCCTGAGTCACTGGCCTGTCACTCAGCTGGCCTCTGGCCCACCTCCATCCTTGATCACTTGGCATGGGGGGACCATGACAAGCCTCTGATTTGCAGCTCCACTGCTTTCTGAGTTCTTCCCGGGAGGGCTCTAGGGGTTGCTGAGCCAGACCAGTGCTACCCAGGTGATGGGTGTAGCTCTCCCTCTGAGTACTCTGTGCCCCAAAGTTGACCCTAAAGGTGGTCCAGGTAGCCCACCAGGCAATCTCTTCACAGAATCCTAAACAGAATTGGGGCCCCAAATCCTGCTTCCCTTTGGCTTCCCAGCACTGAGGCAAAGCTCAGAGAGAAACAGGGTGTATTAGTTTGTTTTCACACTGCTGATAAAGACATAAAGACGTATCCGAGAGTGGGCAATTTACAAAAGAAAGAGGTTTAATGGACTCACAGTTCCACATGGCTGGGTAGGCCTCCCAATCATGGTGGAGGGTGAAAGACATGTCTCACATGGCAGCAGGCAAGAGAAGAGAATGAGAGCCAAGCGAAAGGGGTTTCCTCTTATAAAACCATTCGATCTTGTGAGACTTATTCGCTGCCACAAAACGGTATGGAGGAAACCGCCCCCATGATTCAGTTATCTCCTACTGGGTCCCTCTACAACATGAGGGAATTATGGGAACTACAATTCAAGATGAGATTTGGGTGGGGACACAGCCAAACCATATCACTGGATGACTTAGCAAACCATTACTGTTCTTCCACCTCTGTTCTTTGACAGACCCCTTGGGCAGGGATGGGTTTGCTATCTCTTTCTCTTTCTGGCTAGACTTCAAGCCCTTCCGCCATGTTTAGAGACTTCTGTCTACAAAGAGATGATGTAACAGACCCTCATGCCCTTAGACGTGGAAACCTATAAGGAAATAAATGATTTAAGGAGCAAACAGAATGGAATCTGTTTTTAAAGTTTTTCAAAACATTATACCCATTACATAAACAATATGAAAACTTCCAGAGAATCTCTTGAGCATCAAGTAAATTGGGAATAATATGAACTTTTTATTTACATAGGAACCTTTGAGATTCCTTGCAGATACTACTATATAGAAGCAAACGTACTTAATTCCTTGTTTCTTGCTTGCAAATTGGTTAAAGTTTTCTTACCTTTTTCAACTCTAGTTTCATATCTATACAGAGAGAAGTCTCAAAATAAATACTAGTTCTCCTTTTCCCCGTTCCTTCATGAAATGTGGTGATAAGAAATCTTCCTATTCCTCATTCAGCAGAGGGGAGAAAGTGTAGTAGGCTATAATCCCCACTCTAGACTTAGTCATTTTAATTTCTTTTTATGATGAGCTTTGAAGAGAGAGGCTCTAATAGAACTTTAAAAGGTTGAAATGCTGTTAAATGTCAAACAGCAAATCTTTAAAAAACATTTACTTTCTCTCTTTTTTTGGTCTTTTAGTTGGAAATGGCACTGAAACGTCTCTCGCATCTCATTTTTCACAGGTTTCTGTTGTTTTTACCATCAGGAGAACGATCTGTTTGATAAATTGCTTTGATTATTTTGATTTGTTGAAACCAGTGGTTCTCAAACTTGAATGTGCACCAGAGTCATCCAAAAGACTTATTCAAACATAAACAGGTGGACCCCACCCTGAGAGGTTTTGATTCAGTAGATCTGAGATGGAGCCCAAATTGTGTTTCTAAGAAGCTCCCAGGATATGCAGGTGCTGGTGTTCCCTGGACCACACTTTGAGCCACTGTCTTAAAATTTAAGCCTTCAACTCTCAGTAGTTCCCCTTTTTTTCCCCCAGGGGTTGGAGAATATATTTCAAACATGGTTTGACATTCAGTAACTCAAACTACTTTTCTAACTTACTTCTAGGCACTTGTGTTCTAGAAATTTCCATCTGATAAAAAGTTTTTCCAATACACTTACTTTTCTTCCTAATTTCATTTGTGCACACTTGTGACAATGCTGATGTCTTCTCTACTTTTATCCACCAAGTAAAATCCAACCCTGCTGAAAGTTCTCTTCAAACTCCCTTCAAAATCCCTTTTAAATTCCTTTGCCCTAAGCCTCTTGGTTCCTGTTTTCACCTTTGCCAAGCTTGTATAGTGTTTGTCTCTTTATTGGGTAACTAATCCACTTCTACTCTTATATTTTCTTGTATCATTTAAAATGAGGGACTTTGTTTTTGTTTCTCAAATTGCCCCTAAGATGTCAGAGGTCTTTCTAACACGTATTTTTATTCCCTGGAGCACAGTGCTTGAACATAGTAGGTACTCAATAAATAATTAAATACTCCTTGGTTGGAAATATAAAGGATTTTTTTTTAAACTTTGCTTTTGTTTTGTTTTCTTGCCAGCCAGGCCTTCCAGACAACTTTCAGTAAGATCAAAATTAAATGGTGTAATGTAGAGACACCCTTATATTTTCTCTGAAAGATTGCAGGTGATAAGCTATATTGGCTTAAGCCAGTGGAAATCAATTTGCAAAAGTATAGACTACCAGAATTTATTGTGTGGAACATGCATTTTGTTGCTTTTATTTTAAAGCATAAATTTCTCCCAATGAAGCTCTGTTTTATATAGGTATGTGTCTATCAATTTTTTTTTTTCAAAACATGGAATATTTTAACTATCACTGACAGCAAGTTTCAAATACCTGAAGATTAGAGAAGTTAAATGTAAAGAGTACTCTAAATGGCAGTGACATTTCCTGGGAGATAAAGAAGTTGATATAGAGAAAAGTTAGTTTAAAAAGTCAGGCCTAGGGATAAAGCAATCAAATTGTACTGCTTTTTGAATGATCTATGTACGATGGAGGCTCTGGATAATAAATTGTGCTGCTGGAATGTACATAGAAACCACTTGTAATTTTGTGAATTCTATTTTAAGCTGTTGCCTACTTAGACTGTCTTACCTATATCAGTGCAGGTCAGAAACTTTTTAATCACTTGTCTAAAAGAATAACACCCACATTTCCCCTGCCCTTAAGGTACACATAGAGCGTTGAAGATTGACACACAGGTGATTAATTTCAGTATGATGTGGGGAGTGGAGGGATAAAGGTGCTGGGAGCCTAAAGGAGGACAGATGAAGGTAACCATAGCCGGGAGGTGTGGGGACGAAAAGAAAAACCGAGTGCTTTGATACAGTATTAATCTTTCATATAAATGGATGAACCCTAATTATATAGTGAATATGGAGGCTAAATTCCTCTGTTCAATAGAAGATCATGGCCTATGAACCCCCTGAGAAATGTCAGCTCTGGTTTTACAAAGCTGCGTTCATTGATCTTTGTTCAAGTAAATGGAATTTGCATCTGTCCTTAGGAAATGGTATATAACTACCAAGGGAGAGATTTAACGTAAAATTAATATACTTCCCATAATTTGAAGAAAATTTCTAGAGAAATATTAGGAAAATAATCACATTTATCACATATGATTATCCCTGGTACAGATGTGGGTTTAAATGGTGATCATTCTACCACTTCATATACCAACATTCCTCTGGCAAAAATTAGTATATGATTGTGCTGTGTATTTTAAATATTAGGCATGGTGACTCATGCCTATAATTCAAGCACTTTGGGAGGCCAAGGTTGGAGGATCACTTGAGGCCAGGAGTTTGAGACTGGCTTGGGCAACATGGTGAGACCCTGTCTCTACAAAAAACAAAATAACAGTCAGGTGTGGTGGCACGTGCCTGTAGTCCCAGCTACTGAAGAGGCTGGGAGGAGGATCACTTGAGCCCAGGAGTTTGAAGTTACTGTGATCTGTGATTGCACCACTGCACTCCAGCCTGGGTGACAGAGTGAGACTCTATCTCTTATAAAAATGAAAATGAAAGATCCATACATAGTACAGCTACCATATTAAAGTGTGTATGCTTGTGTAAAAAATATAAATATTTTTGTAACCAAAGATGATACTAATGGTGTGGATATTTTTTGCCTTAGGTGACTAAATAGAACAATTGTTTTGTGAATCCCTTTTACCAACTTTTCTTATGTAGATGGTGCAATAAGTGGTTCCAGATAAAGAAAAGGTGAAAACAAATTGGCATTTTTTTGTGCCCTTCGTGATCTGACTTGGTTTATTTTTTAGTTTTTATGTTTTCTAGCACATTTGAAAGTGTGAACATTTAAACTCTTATGCTGTTTCAGTTTGCATATGAAGATGTTTTAAGTAAGTTCTGGAATTATATAAAAAAAATATAGAGAGTGAGGATGCCCAGATGACAACAAGCAGAAAAATTCCTCCTTTAAATAAAAGCCTCTATTCTCATTTGGAAAGCAAAATGTTCTCTCTTAAAAGTAGCAGCTGTAAAAAAAGCAGGAAGGCAGACCACACTAATCTAAGTTGTAAAATATGTTTTGGTAGCTTAACAGAGATTTAGCTGTTTCTGAGGAAAAAAATCAAATCTAATTTTAAAATGAAGGTATTTAAAACCATGGCACAAGGGAGCCTTATTTATGGAGCTGGTGGGAAGCCAGGATGTTTCCAATCCGCTGCTCTTACAGGAGGCTGTGCCTCACCAGCTCTATGCTGCAGCGGGCAGCTTTCAACTGAAGCGCATGAGTCAGATGCACAAAGCAGCAGACACCTGTCCTTTCAGAAGGCAAGAGGTGATGAAATGAGTGAATTCCAGAACTAGCGGAAAGAAAAAGTAATCATTACCCCAGATTTTTTTCTTCTATTTATTTTTATTGATGCATAATAGATGCACATAGTTTTGGGGTACACGTGGTAATTTAATACATTCATAAACCTTGTAAAGATCTAATCAGTGTACCTGAGATTTCCATCACCTTAAAGATTTATCTTCTTTTTATACTAGAACCATTCAAATTATTCTCTTCTAGCTATTTTGAAGTATATATTATTATAAACCATAGTCACCATACTGACCTAACACTCTTTTTTTTCTATCACATTGCAGATTTGTTTTTCTTAAAATTGATCTGTACAAAGTATTATTTCTTTCTAAAAACAAGGTGAAAAGTGAGTTTTTTTTTCCCTCTACATGGAATCCAAGCTTTGAACTTGTGTGTTTCTTTCGATGTCATGCATACTGATCTTTACAGAATACTGAAGGTGCTGTTTATTTTCTAAATGATATTCCTGATCTTTGAATGAAAGGTATATCATAGTGTCAAAAACCTTGAACATTTAGCCTTGGGACCCTATTACTTGCACACTGGACCTATTTTCTAATCTGGAAAATATAAGTCTGTATACCAAGAATATATTTTTTGAGGCTGGGGAGTATTTTTTCTTGATAAATTCACTAATTACCACAATAAATAGTAAATACAAATTTTCTTATGGCCTAGTACATAAGCTGGGCACTGTGGCTCACATTTGTAATCTCAGCATTTTGGGAGGCCGAAGTTGATGCATTACTGGAGGGCAGGAGTTCGAGACCAGCCTGACCAACGTAGAGAAGCCTCATCTCTACTAAAAATACAAAAATCAGCTGAGTGCAGTGGTGCACGCCTGTAGTCCCAATTGCTAGGGAGGCTGAGGCATAAGAAATGAGAATTGCTTGAGATATTTTAAGTTTTAAGCTTGAGCCCAGGAGGTGGAGATTGCAGTGAGCCGAGATTACCCCACTGTACTCCAGCC
>NW_012105487.1:1182853-1184423 GCF_000951045.1 Mandrillus leucophaeus | reverse complement strand
GTGAATTCTTTTTCCAGTCAGTTTGTGATAGCAGGTACTTTCTTCCTATCCCAGTTATTCACCCCCAAATTTCTGTAAATAAATCCTTTCCTGTGTAAATTAGCCATAATTAGTTTCTGTGGCATGTAACTAAGCTCTGAATGGTGGGGTTTGAGGGGCAGCAGACAAACAATCTTAGTGTATATCTTAGTTAAAAATTACCTCCATGGGGGTGGGCACAATGGCTCATGCCTGTAATCCTAGCACTTTGGAGGCTGAGGCAGGAGGATTGCTTGAAGCCAGGAGTTCAAGACCAGCCTGAGCAACATAGTGAGGACCCATCTCTACAGAAAACAACAAAACAAAACAAAACAAAACATTAGCCTGGTGTGATGCCATGTGCCTGTAGTCCTAGCTACTTGGGAGGCTTAGCTGGGAGGATCCCTTGAGCCCGGAAGTTTGAGGCTTCAGGGAGCTTTGATTGTACCAGTGCACTCCAGCCTAGGTGACAGAGTGAGACACTGTCTCGAAAATCAACAACAAAAACAACAACAAAGCGTCCATGGTAACTTCTGAAGCTGGAAAATAATGGTATGTATCTGACTCGTGCAAATGAGTACAAAGACTGAAGAGAGAGAATCATTTTAATGGTAGGGTTATCGATTACTTTGCATGCTGCTTTAGAAACAAGCTCCATTTTTCTTTACATTTCTTTCCACTGTAATTTCTCATTGGACGTCTATGTTCATAATATGTGCTCATGAACCACTTAAAAGCGAACCCATGCCTGATATTCTGTTGCATTCTATTCAAAAGGGATCCAATTAAGCCATGCTTCCTCATGTTAGAGCAGCTGTGTGGAGCTTTAGGGACAGATACATGATTGATTTTGATGGAGTAGGTGAACTCTGGCCCTTGAGGAGCTTACTCTGTAGGAGAATACAAAGTGTGAGGTGTCGTCAGAGATATTTCACATTGAGATTGAAGTTGAGATATTTATTTACCATGTCAATTAGCAATCTAGAGGGTAAAATTTATATTGAGAGCAGGTACAGCTATTGTTAAACATTATTTTGTCCAACCTAATCTTTAGAAAGATATCTTCCTTGCCTTTTACCTGTAACTTTGTGAAAAAAAGCATTGTTAATGGGCTGGGCATGGTGGCTTAGGCCTCTAGTCCAGGCGATCTGGGAGGCTGAGGTGGGAGGATTGCTTAAGGCTAGGAGTTTGAGACCAACCTGGGCAGCATAGTGAGATCTTTTTTCTACAAAAATAAAAATAAAAAATTATCAGGCATAATGGTACATGCTTGTAGTCCCAGCTACTCAGGAGGCTGACGGGGAGGACCGTTTGAGCACAGGTGGTGGTTGGGGCTGCAATATGCTATGATCATACCACTGCACTTAACCTGGGCAACAGAGCAAGATCCTATCTCAAAAAAAAAAATCATTATTCTAAAACCATTACTTTTACTGTAAGTGGAATGGTCTATTCCGCTTACCTTTCTTAAATGATAAAATAGTCTCTTTTCTCTCATTATAGCAAAAGTATCAGATGATTGACCTTTCCATATAGTTGAAAGTCACTCATT
>NW_012105487.1:1179281-1181588 GCF_000951045.1 Mandrillus leucophaeus | reverse complement strand
AAAACAAAACATTAGCCTGGTGTGATGCCATGTGCCTGTAGTCCTAGCTACTTGGGAGGCTTAGCTGGGAGGATCCCTTGAGCCCGGAAGTTTGAGGCTTCAGGGAGCTTTGATTGTACCAGTGCACTCCAGCCTAGGTGACAGAGTGAGACACTGTCTCGAAAATCAACAACAAAAACAACAACAAAGCGTCCATGGTAACTTCTGAAGCTGGAAAATAATGGTATGTATCTGACTCGTGCAAATGAGTACAAAGACTGAAGAGAGAGAATCATTTTAATGGTAGGGTTATCGATTACTTTGCATGCTGCTTTAGAAACAAGCTCCATTTTTCTTTACATTTCTTTCCACTGTAATTTCTCATTGGACGTCTATGTTCATAATATGTGCTCATGAACCACTTAAAAGCGAACCCATGCCTGATATTCTGTTGCATTCTATTCAAAAGGGATCCAATTAAGCCATGCTTCCTCATGTTAGAGCAGCTGTGTGGAGCTTTAGGGACAGATACATGGAGTTCTGTGGAAGTGGATGAGTCCTAAGAGTTGAGCTATCTTAAAGGTACAAAAAGACAAGCAGAAAGTTAAATGGGAAAATAATCAGATTTATGTAGAAGCTTCCTAGTAATAGGCATTCATTTTTTTTTCTCAGGAGTAGGTTATAATAATATGATCTTCATATAGGGTAAATAATATGTTTTTGTGCTTTATTTTGTATAGTGATATTTCTATTTATCACCTTTCATCTTATAAGGGACTGTATCTTCCTTTATTCTTTATGAGTCTTTTGTTTGGTTACTTGTTTGTCTTATTTTTCCTGTGAATTCTTTTTCCAGTCAGTTTGTGATAGCAGGGAACTGAATTATTTCTAGGGTAGGAGACATTCATCTTGTCTTAACCACAATCTTAACAAGTGAATATGCTAACCTTCAGATAGTTGGTTTCCAGTGTATACATAGGAGTATAAAATGGATAAGCTGATTGTTTCCCCATTTAATGATTTTTTAATAATAATATAGTCAATTTCAATATCTTGTGTGGTGGCATCATGAGACTGGTATTGCTTCAACACAGTTACTGGATGTCACGATGACTGTACATCTCATCATTCATGTTGTATAACCTCAAAAGCACTAAGAGAATAAAATGGAAATTAAAACACATTTTTGAAGTTCCAGATTTACTTACTTTGATATGGCTTAGTACTAGGCATTGTACAAATATCAATTAAATAAGCCAGGTGCAGTGGCTCACGCCTGTAATCCCAGCACTTTGGGAGGCTGAGGCGGGCGGATCACGAGGTCAGTAGTTCAAGACCAGCTTGGCCAACATGGTGAAACCCCGACTCTACTAAAAATACAAAAATTAGCCAGGCTTGGTGGCGCACAGCTGTAATCCCAGCTACTCAGGAGGCTGAGGCAGGAGAATCGCTTGAACCCAGGAGGTGGAGGTTGCAATGTCCAGCCTGGACAACAAGGGCGAAACTGCATCTCAAAAACAAACAAACAAACAAACAAATCAATGAAATAGAAGATTTTGTAATATGAAACCAGAGTTAAATGAGGAATATGAAAGAAAATTACAACCATTTGCAATGATTTTTTACTGTATTCTTTCAGTGACCAACTCATATCGAGAAAACAAAAAGCAGTATAATTAAGTGATCACTTATTTGTTTCTATAGTAGAGCCTTCATTTTAGTAAATACTAACTTGTAAAGGGCTTTTTATTGAAGAGATACAATCTATGCCAATGTATTAGTAATTTGAGAATTAGCTAAAGGTTCAGTGTTTTTAGTTTAAAATTTGGCCATCACATAAAAATAATTTTATTAATACCATTCATTTTGTTAATAGAATTCACTCAGTTGGCCTTTCAACTGAGTAGTATAAAGACTACGTAAATGTTTAAAATTTGGAAAAGTATCTCAGTGTCAAACTCCATAAGAATTTAAGAGTAGGAAACTTTGAAATAAATATCTTTGGCTAACAGACACTCCTAGGACTTGTTATCACCACCTCTTAGGTGAATATCTGTCTTAATTGTTCAGATTAAAAAACTACTCATGTCCTCAATTTATAATATTATTGATCAATACCTAGAACATTGTTCTATTTAAATCACATTACAGGACACATTGCCGAAGCATTATCCTAGATGGGAAAATCAAAGGCAAGATTTACGATTTATTTTATTATAGACTTGGCCAAACTTTGACTTTTGAGTCCTTAGTACCATTTTTTATAGTGCTTCTGGGAGAAATTATGCAAACCGGTATCGGATTACCCAACAGTCAGACCAGGAATGT
>NW_012105487.1:1176238-1177291 GCF_000951045.1 Mandrillus leucophaeus | reverse complement strand
CTTACCTTTCTTAAATGATAAAATAGTCTCTTTTCTCTCATTATAGCAAAAGTATCAGATGATTGACCTTTCCATATAGTTGAAAGTCACTCATTAATGAAATGAAACAGAATCAAGGTAAACCACGGAAATTACAGTAAGATTGTTAAAAAGAGGCTTCATATTGCAACACTGCATATATATTCTGATAAAACAGAACATTTATTGAGCTCTGTCTAGGTCCCACATATAGTTTTAAACTCTTGTAGTAGCTCACATAATCCTTACACCATCTTTTCATCATAGGCATCATCACGGTGTTTTACAGATGAGGAAACTGAGGCAGAGAGGAAATTGAGGCAGAGACAATTCACTTGTCCAGGGACACAGGTGGGAAAGCAGATGAGCCAGGCAGATTCCAAAGCCCATATCCTAAACTACTATCTAGGTGAATTATATGATTTCACTTTCAAAGGAGAAAATTAACTTTTTCTAGAATTAAATTTCTCAAATCACTGGGCTACATACCCTGTAATGCAATTATTTCCAAATATTAGGAAGCATTTAACTCTCAGTTGTTAGAGAAGGTAAGAAGTAGTAAAAAATTATTCCAGTACTGAGACACTTCTAGAATCTTCCAGTGAGATCAAGTGATAACTTATTACTTTGATAGACATTTTAGTCATTATGGATAAAACTTTGTAGTATTACATTGTCATTACTCGGACTGTTTGCATCTGACTGCTCCTCTTCAGTTTGAGAAACTCCTGTCCTGTTGAGTCTTCATGGGAGGCAGAGCTTCCCTAAAGTTACAGAAACTGAAAATGCCAGATGCTTACTTTCCCCAGCTCCTTTGCATCCAGGGTGTGGGTACATGACCTACAACAGACCAATGATATGTGCCAGTCTCAGTCTTTGCTTTGGCTACTTTTAACACAAAGAAGCAGGAACAGTGAATAACTCATTCTGCAGGCAGCAGTGGCCAAATGGCACTCATGGAGGTTTCAGCATTGTCCTCAAGTATCCAGTGCTGAGGGTGGGGGTATAGGGCTCTCTGTGCCATAAAGGGCTCAC
>NW_012105487.1:1139289-1174588 GCF_000951045.1 Mandrillus leucophaeus | reverse complement strand
AGACCAGCTTGGCCAACATGGTGAAACCCCGACTCTACTAAAAATACAAAAATTAGCCAGGCTTGGTGGCGCACAGCTGTAATCCCAGCTACTCAGGAGGCTGAGGCAGGAGAATCGCTTGAACCCAGGAGGTGGAGGTTGCAATGTCCAGCCTGGACAACAAGGGCGAAACTGCATCTCAAAAACAAACAAACAAACAAACAAATCAATGAAATAGAAGATTTTGTAATATGAAACCAGAGTTAAATGAGGAATATGAAAGAAAATTACAACCATTTGCAATGATTTTTTACTGTATTCTTTCAGTGACCAACTCATATCGAGAAAACAAAAAGCAGTATAATTAAGTGATCACTTATTTGTTTCTGTAGTAGAGCCTTCATTTTAGTAAATACTAACTTGTAAAGGGCTTTTTATTGAAGAGATACAATCTATGCCAATGTATTAGTAATTTGAGAATTAGCTAAAGGTTCAGTGTTTTTAGTTTAAAATTTGGCCATCACGTAAAAATAATTTTATTAATACCATTCATT
Organism: Mandrillus leucophaeus; assembly: GCF_000951045.1. NCBI lineage: Eukaryota > Metazoa > Chordata > Mammalia > Primates > Cercopithecidae > Mandrillus > Mandrillus leucophaeus. The sequence continues at coordinate 1,174,055 of NW_012105487.1, read as the reverse complement.
TTGTTAATAGAATTCACTCAGTTGGCCTTTCAACTGAGTAGTATAAAGACTACGTAAATTTTTAAAATTTGGAAAAGTATCTCAGTGTCAAACTCCATAAGAATTTAAGAGTAGGAAACTTTGAAATAAATATCTTTGGCTAACAGACACTCCTAGGACTTGTTATCACCACCTCTTAGGTGAATATCTGTCTTAATTGTTCAGATTAAAAAACTACTCATGTCCTCAATTTATAATATTATTGATCAATACCTAGAACATTGTTCTATTTAAATCACATTACAGGACACATTGCCGAAGCATTATCCTAGATGGGAAAATCAAAGGCAAGATTTACGATTTATTTTATTATAGACTTGGCCAAACTTTGACTTTTGAGTCCTTAGTACCATTTTTTATAGTGCTTCTGGGAGAAATTATGCAAACCGGTATCGGATTACCCAACAGTCAGACCAGGAATGTGCTTAGGGCACTAGCAAACAGGGGCATCAAAAAGCGTTTTGGAAAATAACATCTCTAGCAAGGTAGTAGTCATCATGATAAAAATTAGAATTTGATTGTATTTCCTTCCTTTTTTGTAGTTTAGAATTGGTTTAACACTGAATTATAAAATGTCATGGTGGGTGGGAATACACGATTATGGTTTTCGTGCTTAGGGTCAGACACCTTTCCTAAAACTCTTTGATATGCAAATTCCTTCACTAACACCAGATAATTTGTCCAAAAGGAAGCAGTCTCTTATTCCTCTAGACCCAAGGACCTAGAGATATTACCATGTCTTTGCTTTCCTTTTTGAAGCCTGTATTGGTTATGGACCATGCTTGGTTTCTCCTGCAAAGCCATCTATCAGATGTGGGCAGTTAGGGAGAAGGGAGCTTGAGGGGCATAGGTTTTAAGAGGGAGGGAGAAGTCAGCAAATGCAGACTGGTCTTTTATGGTAGGAAACTATGGGATTTTTAAATCAGTTATTCCAAATTCAGTAAGTACCTTTTTTAAAGGTTATCTCAGACTTTCCATCTTTCCAGGAATGGTTCTTTTTAAAGATGAACCTCTGGAACTAGGAACATTCACTGTGGTTTGACAAGAAGTTCAGCTCTCAGGAATAGCACATTTTCCTGTAGTACTGTATTTACTTGAAACAGCTGGGTTTAGATGCAGCATAAATATTGCTTTTTAACATTCTAAGGCATAAGAAGAATCCAGTGTATAAGTGCCACTTTTAGATAAATATATTTTGTAATTTCTTGCATGGAATAAAAGAGAAAAGAGTGTCTCTATTCCTAGGGAAATTGAGTGTAAATCCACCACTCCAGAATTCCATGAGAAATGTGGTTGCTGTTTGAAGATTTTAAGCTCCCCCAGGGATGGGTTTATGCAGTTTCATTTGTTTCACATGTACTTTGCCCAGGGTTGGACAAACAGATAAGCTTCTTAACTGGTGGATTTAACTGTCTCTTCACTTTTGAGGTGTCAACCTGAGGTTTAGTGAAAAATATTGAGGATAGGCAAATGTTGCTGGGAATAAACAGATAAATAAAGATGAGGTAACTTTAGACTTTCTGGCATTATTCGCATTTATTTCCTATCTCTCCCTACACACACACATACACACACACACTTACATATATTATATATTTTGTTAATGTGAAGTCATTTATGAGAGTGCTGATGTTGGAGTCAAGATACATAAATTCTGGCTACAAGACTATGACATTGATGAGTACACAGGAAATAGCCCCTCAACCGTTAGCTTTTCACACTTTTGGACAAATTCCTAGTCCTTTCCACTCTCCTTGAAACATTTTCTTGGCTTCTAAAACTTTCCTTAAGCCAAAAATAACTTTTACCTTTCTCAGGTCCAAATATCAGGGGGTCGTAGTGACAATTATTTTGGAAATAATGGCTTCAGATGTCCCCTCAGCAAAGAAGGAAGGGTTCCAGAAAAAAAAGGGAGCTGGAGAGAGCAATTTTAAAAATGGGTGAAAGTGTGGATCCTTTCATGCCAAGTTACACTTAAGTTTTCTTGCGAAAATAAATGTGATGAAGGCCTACAGTCCATTAAAACTTGCACAATTGACAAATCCTTCCACATGTCTTATTTTCAAAAATTTATTTATGAATTGGTAATACAGAAATATTCAAGTGATAAAAATGGATAGGCCTCTTCAGAGGCTATTCTTACAGGCAATTGTAATCCTTCCAGTGATAGTTTATAGAAATATTTATATTTCATATGTTAACCTAAATGGTATCATACTCTATATATTTTAATGCAGATGTTTTTCCACTTATCTGGAAATTTATTCCATTGCAGTGTATAAAGACTTGCCTCAGTTTCCCCTCACACCCCCAGGCTGCATTTTATTCCACTGTACAAATATACCATACTTGATTTAGCTGCTACCAGTGGACTGGGGGAGGTTCCCGAACACTGCTGGGACCTGGACCCCAGCTGATGTCCAGGCTCTTGACGCCATTGCAAGAAGGAATTCAAGGATGAGTCAGTCAGAAAATAGTGAGAGTATAGAGATTTATTGCCAAGGGAAAAGGACACGTAAGGGAGTGGAGGCATACTCAAGAGAGAGTCATACAAATGGAGTCTGGGTTTGCTAGCTTTATGGGGTTTTTTAAACAAAAGGGTGGAGTATTCGTGAAAATTCTGGAGAAAAGTGGAGAGTTCCTGGAACTGTGATGCTACTAATTTTTACAACAAATATGGGTGTTCTGGGAACTGTCATGGCACTGGTGGGTGTGTGATTAGTATGTTCATGGGCACATAATGAAGTCTTAGGTGAAACCTTTGTCAAATCCAGGACCATGTTGGGGCCAGTTGGTCTCGGCCAGCTTGGCCCACACCCTGGTTTCTCAGGGTCTTATTAGCTCATAGCCTCTGCAGCTATTTTAACTGTTTCCTTCTACTAGTCACGTGAAATTGCTGCCTGGAGTTTTTTCTGTTTAGTTTTGTTTTGTTTTCTGAGATGGAATTTCACTCTTGTCACCCAGGCTGGAGTGCAGTGGCATGATCTTGGCTCACTGCAACCTCTGCCTCCCGGGTTCAAGTGATTCTTCTACTTCAGCCTCCTGAGTAGCTGGGATTTCAGACGTGTGCCTCCACTCCCCACTAATTTTTGCATTTTTAGTAGAGACAGGGTTTCACCATGTTGGCCAGGCTGATCTCAAACTCCTGACTTCAGGTGATCCACCAGCCTCGACCTCCCAAAGTGCTGGGATTACAGGTATGAGCCACCACGCCCAGCCACTGCCTGGAGTTTTCTGTTCTTCTGTGACCACCCTGTATTATTCCTATCCGATAGCTAGTGGCCTGCATATCTAGGGTGCTTTGTCTTTGTTATAAACTACACTATAGTTAATGTCCTTACATGTGCATATTTTCATGAAAGTGGGAGTTTATCTCTAAAAGAAATTGCTGGAAGTAGAATTGCTGGGGAAAAAGTGACAGGCACTGAGCATTTTGGTTGACATTGCCACATTTTTCTCTGTGTTAGTTGTGCCAGTTTACTCTCACAGCAGCAGCTGAGAGCACTCAGAGTCACCTGTTGCACACCTCCAGGGGGCTGTTCACCTGACAGTATCTATGGATGAAGTCGTGCCGGGTCTGTAGCTCCTGGCTTATCCCTGCTTGATGCTAGCTCATTGCTCTTCTGCTACTGGGGCCCTTGGTAGTTTTTCAAGGGTCTGGGCTTTCTAACTTCAGATGCAGTAGATGGATGAATGAAATTCTCAGATTCCCTCAGGCACCCTTTCTCCTTAGGGATTATGCACCACTGCAGAAAATAGCTGTGGTAAATAAAAATAGAAAAATGAACTATGTGAGTTTAATGGTACACTGAAAACAAAGTACAGACATCCCTCGGTATCTATAGGGAATTGGTTCCAGGACCCCCTATGGCTACCAAAATGCACAGATGCTCTAGTCCCTTATATAAAATGGCATAGTATTTGCATATAACCTATGTACATTCTCCCATATACTTTATTAATTTATTATTATTTTTTGAGACAGGGTCTTGCTCTTTTGCCCAGGCTGGAGTGCAGTGGCACAATCATAGCTCACTGCAGCCTCTAACTCCTGGGCTCCAGTGATCCTCCCACCTCAGCCTCCCACTTTGCTGGGACAACAGGCACACACTACCACAGCTGGCTAACTTTTAAAATTTTCTGTAGAAACAAGGTCTCATTATATTGTCCAGGCTGGTCTTAAACTCCCATGATCCTCCTGCTTTGACCTTCCAAAGTGCTGAGATTACAGGTATAAGCCACCACACCTGGCTATCCTGTATACTTTAAATCATCTCTAGATTACTTATAATACCTAATACGGTATAAATGCTATATAAATAGTTGTTATATTGTAGTTTAAATTTGTATTATTTTTTATTGTTGTAGTATCTTTTGATTTTATTTTTTTCCAAAGGTTTTCCCTCCTCAACTTGTTGAATCCAGGATGTGGAACCCATGGATATGGAGGGCTTACCGTATTTAGAATAGAATATGTGAATCCCTATATAGTAAGCCCAGTCTTCATTCACCAACACTTTTTTTATAAGAACTTCATAAAGGATGATAAGAAAATCAGATCATGAAATTTCTTAGAGGTCTGCTGTCTGAGTTCTTAAATCTGGCCTGCTTTATTTTAGACGCCAAACATATGGCCATAGCTAATTATATGCTTAAATGCTGATGCATTTCAAAACCGTTGATGTTACTCTGTGAAGGACCTCAGAGGAAATTATAGTAAGATATATGGTTAGAAAGATAGAAGCTGTAAAGTGAAATTCTGACCTTTAGAAAGAGCTGCCATAAACTTTAAAGAAATCAATGTGTTTGTTAAGAACTATATGTAACTTTCCTTTTATGTATTTAATATATATCAACATATTTGTATATATTCAAGTTGAGCATCTCTAACTGAAAATCAGAGATCCAAAATGCTCCAAAACTGGAAACAGTTTGAGTATTCACATGACACCGTAAGTAGAAAATTCTACACATGGCATATTGGGTTTCTGATGGCTCAGTATGCACAACCTTCTTTTCATGCACAAAATTATTAAAAGTTGTATTGAAAATTACCTTCAGCCGGTGTGTATGAGGTGTACGTGAAACATAAATTAATTTCTTGTTTAGACTTGTGTCCCATCCCCAAGATATCTCATTAAGCATATGCAAATATTTGAAAACCTGAAGAAGTCTGAAATTTGAAAGACTTCTGGTCCCAAGCATTTCAGATAAGGGGTACTCAGCTTACACTGGTATGTGTATATGTCTGTTTCAAATATACATGCAGTGAGATGCCAGAACCAGCTTTTATTGGCCCACAAGAGCCAACTGTTAAATTTTTAGGCATTTTTCTTTTTTTCAATTTTGCCCAGGTTGGCCTCGAACGCATAGCCTCGCCTGCTTGTGTGCCAGGAAAACTGGCAGGAGCTACTGCAGCTCCCAATTCTTAGGCATTTTTCAAGGGGTTGTCCTGATATTTGTAGGTTGAAATCAACCAAGATAAGAGTGTTTATACCACAGAAATTGGCAAATACTAAAAACCAGGGTGTTACTTCCTGGAAAGCTATTTGTTACCAGCCTACCGCTATACATGTGTGTATATAGTCAATACTCTACCTAAAAATGAAGAAACTTTCAGAAATATTAAAATTAATTTGTTTTTGTTTACACTGATTTCCAATAAGCGGGAAAAAGTAGTAGTTAGTTATGCTTTACTTTTTTCACCAAAGCCTTATTAATGCATTATAGATTACTTTTACCTATCACAAGTATATCATGATAGTTCCTAATTAAATTGTATATAGTTCCTGGTTGTGAATATTTTTATGCTAAAACAATCTCTTACAAATAATACATTATAGACACACTAACAGCATGATTTACTAATATTCATGGTGGTACCTTAACAGGACAAAGGTCACCAAATATTTGATCATAGGAATCAAGAAAACTGGCAGAAGTGATGCTGTAAATTTAAGAAACATACACTTCAAAAGTAAAAGGAGGTTGAGTTCATAAGACCCAGTACGTTCATTAATACAAAGGAGGAAAGGGAATAAATACTGTTAGGAGTCATATGGTCAATATTTAATTGCCTCGATGCAGCACAGCCTATGTTTTAAGTGCTTTGAACTTGAATATAGAAGCTGAGGGCATTAGGGCATGCATATTATCTAACATGCATGTACACTTTGTATTAAGTTTTTCTCTCAATAGAATAAGGAAGAATGACTGTTACTCAGTTAAATATAATTAATGTTAATAACTTGATCAGAATTTAAGGAGATTAAATGTCAGAGTTAAGGGCCTGCTGGTAAATATCACTTATAAAAGGCAGAAATAATAGAGAATTATATACTTTTGCCATTCTATAAGTAGTAAAATGTGACTTATTATTCTGTACTCTGTCATGTATTACTCAAGAGGCACAAAGAAATGATGACTTAGAATTCCTGCATAAAAATGAACTGAGAGACTCATGCTTTCTGGATATGAAAGAGATTATAAACAGACTATAACACCCACTGTAGTTTATTGCTTACTGATCTATAAAGAAAATAACTTTTAAAACCCAAATTAAGCTGTAGTAATGATAGTTCACTAATAGGGAAAGCCAGCTGTGCTGGTTTCCTTTAACAGATATTGTAGTATTAAAATGTGGAGATTTACATGTTAGATCTTTATAAATATAAAGCAGATTTACTGCTTAGAATCTTGATGAATTCAAGTTTGTTACAACCTATTTCATTTAAGGATAAACATTTTTAGGAATGTGATTTTCTTTTAAATGAAAATTTAAGATTGGACCAATATAGACTCTTCCAAAAAGGTATGTGGCAATGCCATTAAAAGCATTGCAGCTTCCACCTTGATTTCTTGGTTCACTCATTTATCCTTTTCAACAGGAGAGGGTTTTTTTTTTTTTTAAATTTACTATAGACTTTAATTCTTCATAAAGAAATTAATGCCATTTTTCCTTTTTATATATTGGAAGATTCACATGAAGTTACAGCTAAATTTTCACTTTGCCTGCTAGAAGCTTCAATTCCTATGCCCTTACCTTTGATGTTTTATTTCTAAATTATCTTCTATAAATGAAGGCCCTTTATGATTATAAAGAGTTATGCAAATGTACAATATTATTTTTAGTCACTATAAATTTTCTTAATGCCTAATTTCAGAATTGTAGGACTGAGATATTTTATATGGTCTTTGGTTTGGGGAAACAATGCCAAATATTGTTAAAGTATTATCTACCGCTTTCCATTCAAAGTCAATGTGACCTGGCCAAATTAACAGGCTATTAGATCATACACCTAAATTTTCATCTACTTGTAGGAACGAGAGATTTTATATTTATTTAGGGACAGGTGAAAAAGAAAAAAAAATACTTAGATGGGCAGACATGTAGTTCTTGGGGAAAAATGTGTCATTATAGGTCTCTCTGTAGAGATACATGTTGCTGAGTATGTTTTTCATACTTGTTAAGACTGAATACTGTTTTACTTGATTCACTCATTCATTGTAACCTTAGTAACTAGCCCCTTAATATAGATTGCATCCATTTTGATCTAAAAGTAAATGATTATATTTGCATAGTTTTCTCAGGGCTCATTTTTAGCATTTTATGTATCATAAAAAATATTTTCAAGTGGGTTATATGCATTTCTATAGGGAAAAAGCATTAAGAGGATTATTTGCAAAATAAATTTATCTGTTGTTGAACATACATTGAGACACTCTTAGGCAGTTGGTATGTAGTCCTTGGAAGGGAGACTTTCCAATGCCATTTGGTCAGGACTGGTCCTGCCTGTGTGTTTGCAGGTGTGTTGATCTGTAACGAAAACTCTGCCCAGTTCATATAGACAATCTGCAAAGTAGAGATTATAGAAACAAGTCTTCAATAACCTCCATTTAGAATATTAAAATATGAATATTTGAGTGCCCAAATATGAGCTATGGCTTTCAGGGCCTGAGAATACAGCAGTGAATCTCTAAGTATAGTTCCTGCCTGCAGGGAAGTGAAGTGTGGAAGAGAGTCGATGCAGCCTTTCTTGCTATATAAAGACCAATTCTCAGTGAATTTAGGAAAGAGAGTAGTGGAATGCCTCATCTAAGCACTTGACTATGTTTATGTTAGTACTGTGTGCTGCATCTAAATTGGACTTCTTTGGAAGCACATGGATATGAGGTTACTTGATAAGATTGCCTAAGGGAAGCCAGAGAGGTCTTTTCAGAATGTCATTCCCCTGGTTCAGACGTGGCAGTATCTCACTGCCTGTAGAAAGACATCATTGCTTAACCTTCCACTCCCAACCTGCTGACCACAAGCCCCTGTGTCCCAAGACCCACGTCTATGCTCTCTTCTCTGCCTCCCTTTCCTTCAGCAAGCTCCCTGCTGTGCATTCTTTGAATTTAGCTCAAGCCTCCTGTTCTCCAGGAAGCCTGACTGGAGTTTTACGAAGGTCAGAACCTCTTTTCTTCCCTCTTTGAAGTCTTTTCTGGGGAGCATTTAGTTACCATTGTCATACTCAGACTTAGTTGAAACAAGGTAACAATTACTAAGTTTACAAAACATATAAAATAAATTAATGTTTTATCATTGAAACAGAGAAGAATCAGGTTAAAGGTAGGTTTGGAAAGACATAGTTTACTGAGAGAGAAGATGTGTTTGTCTAGCAATATTCTTTTCAGAGTGATTATGTACTCAATGAAAAGTTTGGAGGCATATCACAAGTTTGCAAATAATCTAATATCGTATTGACTTTTCAGGGTTCTGTTAGTGAAAACACAATAAAATTAAATTTTGATATATTAAGACAGACGTATAAAGCCTATAATTTTTGAAATGAGTATCCACCTGACATTTATTTCTCATTCCATCAGCTGAACATTTGGATATTGATTTCTAATTTTGTATTTATCAATATAATGAATATTGATTGCCATGATGATGTCTCAATGACATTTTGCAGCCCTAGAGTAACTTATAAAGAAGTAGATTAAGGCCTTTGCAATTCTATTGTCCTGTGTTTCTTACTGTAATTCTCTCTGCCTTTCTCCCACCTTCTTTTTCTTTTCCTGTTTCAGTTAAATAACTTGCTGGAAGATCAACATAAGTCAACTGTATAGAAATATGTGTGGTAGGCCAGGCACTGTGGCTCTGGTTTCTGATGTAGCAAAGGGACTCATAGCCCCTGTCTGGCTGCCCTGCCTCACAGTGAGGCTGGTAAGGGGGCACCAAACAGCTAAGCGTGCGACTCAAATCCTCAGACACCTAGCCCTCATCCAGGGCTCCCTCTACTACATCAACGCCCCAGGAGCAGGCTCTTCTCCCAGGCTATCCAAGGAGGGACCTATGCGGGCATTCATATATGAAGGCATTCTAAAATGTAGGTTTTATTATTATTCAGGTATGGTGAGGCTGACAGATCAAGGGACTGCCATTAGAAAGAAGGTTTATTGGCCGGGCGCTGGGGCTCATGCCTGTAATCCCAGCACTTTGGGAGGCCGAGGTGGGTGGATCACGAGGTCAGGAGATGGAGACCATCCTGGCTAACATGGTGAAACGCCGTCTCTACTAAAAAATATAAAAAATTAGCCAGGCGTGGTGGCGGGCACCTGTAGTCCCAGCTACTTGGGAGGCTGAGGCAGGAGAAGGGCGTGAACCCGGGAGGCGGAGCTTGCGGTGAGCCTAGATCATGCCACTGCACTCCAGCCTGGGCAACAGAGCAAGACTCCGTCTCAAAAAAAAAACAAAAAACCAAAAAAAAATATGTGTGGTATATAACACACCAGAGATATGAGTAAGTGTTAAAAGGCCCCACACAGCTGGGCATGGTGGCTCTTGCCTTGAGTCCCAGTGCTTTGAGAGGCTGAGGATTGCTTGAGCTCAGGAATTCCAGCATAGCCTGGGCAACATAGTAAGACTATGACTAAAAAAAAAAAAAAAAAAAAATTAGCCAGGTATGGTGGCATGAGCTTGGAGTGCCAGCTATTTGGGAGGCTCAATTGGGAGGATTGCTTGAGGCCAGCAGTTCAGGGTTGCAGTGAGCTATGATTATGTCACTAATCTCCAGCCTGGGTGATAAAGTGAGACCTTTTCTCTTTTTTTAAAAAAATAAAATAAAATAAATAAAAGCCCCACATCACCTAAGATTTTATGTTGCTTCTTCTCAATTAAACATGGTATGTTTCTCACTTTTTCTGAGGTTTACATATATGAGTTTATGTCTATATATACATGTGCATAATTGCATATGTATATCTTTATAGATATGTAGATAATATATAATATCAAGGGTTCAGAGAGTGTGCATTATAAAGCAATGTGCTTTTTACTCCACTTAACAAAGAATTAAACATTGTTTTATTTCTGTATACCTGGAACATGTTTTCTCCTCTTCTCTGTAAATTGCTTCCAAATCCAAAATCCTTTTGAATTCTACTTATAGTTCTCACTGAGGCATTTCCAGAATCCCTTATTTAGAAGCCTCTTCTGCCTTTTATACCAGGCTCCCATATATTTTATATCTCTATCCTAGCATTTTCACATTTTTCTTCTTTTAAAATTTATGTGTTTATTTTCCTTAATTAAAAAAAAAAAAAGCTCCAAGTGGACAATCCCCTCAGCATGATATGTAAACTTTTGAGCTTTACAGAGTCAACAACAACACTCCCTCTCCTTCACTTCCATAGTTTAGCACCAAGTGAGAAGCATAATGGAAAAGACAGATAAATGGAGATTAAAGTGACAAATGGAGATTAAAGCTGATTGTAGGTCTGCATTTAGATCTTAGGTTGAAAGGGCTTGCTGCCAATTTCCAGCCGAATTTAATAGACTTGCACCCGTAGTTAATGGCACATCTGGACAATCAGAAGCCTCTGCTGTGTTTCCTCTGGGCAAAAAGCAGAAGAGAAAGCAAATTCATTCAAGGGGCAGGGCGTGTTTGTGTTGCAAGCCTGGTTCCTACTTCTAATAATCATTCCTCCTTCCCTAGGTAGATGTGACTGACAGAGCAGGAGAGGCCTGGCGTATTCTAACAGAAGTGTCTCTACAGGAAAGTTTAGGGCTAGGGAAAGAAAGTTCTACTCCCTTGTAGACCTCCTATTTCTTGACCTTTATCTTCTGCTTTATGTAATTTTAAGTCAATTAAGTTATGAAACATTGGTTTAATGATCAAATCTGTTTGTCTCCCTATGCTGCCTGCCCTCCCCCAAGACAGTGAAGGTATTGTCTGGAAAACACTGAAGAAAACCTTTTCATTCTGAAACAACTAAGGTTTAAGGCAAAAGTATTCAGACATCTTTGACTATCAAAATTACATCCTGGATCTAAGATAGTTGATAAAATGGAGGCATGACATATATCAAATACAGCTTTAGAGTATAGATGTACTCTTACGCAGAGATCTAAAAGTAAAACATATGACTGGAAATGGACCTGTAGAAGTAAATAATGCAACCAGGCTTAGAATTCTTGAGGATGATCAAGTGAGTGGTTTAAATATTTACTTTCCTCAGCTTTTTCTTAAGCTTGAGCAAATCAGTAATCCTATTTATTAGATACGGAAGTTATTTTTGCCTGGAATATCATAGGATTTGGAAAGAGATATGAATAAAATATTCCAACCTTTTGAGTATTCCAAGTGATGTTTTATAATGGGAAATAGTAATACTTGGTAGACAAAGAACTGATTTTCCTTTCATAGACTGTTAAAATTTAATTATAGTGCTTTTCAGAATAAAGAACCAAGACTTGCTGACTACCATGGCAGACCATTAACTCCTTTAAGTTACTTACAGTAATCATAACTAATAAACTATATACTTTTCATCTTAAGTTTTATGGATTCTGAAGTCAAGTTTGTTTTGTGCTGTGCTGATGGGATTATAGTCATTTATTGAATATCAAGAGATAATTTTTTTTGCTTGTATTAGGGAAAAAATAAGTTGTAGTTTTTTACTTAATGTGAATTCTTCATTCGATAATGGGGTAAATTGGATTGTATAAACTAGGTCACTTTGGGGCATATTATTTCTGAAATGTGACTAGTTTGAATAAGATAATTATAGTTCAGTGATAATTTTAATGACTTCACTTTGGGAATATGTAAGTTGTCTTTAGATGGCAGATTTACCAAATGAATAAGATAAACAAAATTAAAACTGGATAGGGATTTAACCATGATATATGAATTTATTTTACATTCTAACTTACCTTTTAAAAATTCCAACGATAGTCACTTAATTTGAGAAATAATTTATAGACCAATGAATGTGAAAAATCTTGAGCACTGAAATTTGAGAGGAAATTGAAGAATGAGGTGATTCATTGTCTGTCTATAAAACTTAGAAAATGTTTGAATGATATGATTAGAATGAAGTCATAGTGTTTATAAGTTTTGCAAAACATGGATTGTTGAAATACAAAAATCCAGGTTTTGAAGGTTATTAAATAATTCATGTAGGGTATCAGAGTGGAGCTCCAACAATTTGTTCTACTCTGATTTGGATATAATGTCCGTGAGTGATTGAGTAAATGAGGTTATAAATATTCATCTGTTTTATCACTGGTGATAGCTGAGAATCTCTGAACAGACAGTGGACCACAGAATTCAGACCCTCTATGCCTGTGCCTAACCATTGACTTTTCTAGCTTTATTTCCATGTTAGATACCAGCAGTTCAGAAACATTTGTATTTACCAGCTGCAGAAACAGAATTATGCTTCTTTCTATTAGGATTTTAAAAAGCTATTATTTGATTATCCATAAAATGCAGTAAGGTGGTAGGCTTTATTCTCAGTAAAAATGTAGGACAAAGGAAAAATAGGCAGTGTTTAAGGAAAATAAGTTTTTTACCCTTCTCAACAAAAGCTGAAATGCAACAAAAGCCGAAATGACCTGAAATGCAACCTGTAAAGCCAAATGTGAATATACTGTATGCTAGAAAGGCAAATTGTCTCCTGAGGGCTAGGAAAAACCTTTTAGTTCTCTCTGACATCTAGGAATATGTTTTCCAAGTAATTTTTCCAAAAATATAGTCTGAATCATATCTAGGTAAACAGAATTGCACTTTAAGAGAGATATTATAAACATTGAACACATAATCCATTAGTATTATTTCAGATATAAGAATAGACTTAGAATCCTTTGCTGATAGAACTCATTTGCCTAAAAGTTAAAAAAGTACTGTACATATCAAAACTTTACTGTTTATCATAGAAATTTCAGGTATTTTGATATTACGGATTTCTGTACATGATACTCCCTTTAAGATCAACTGATTGATTGCCTCATTTTTATTTTTATTTTATTTTTATTTTTTTGAGACAGAATCTCACTCTGTTACCTAGGTTGGAGTGCGGTGGTACGATCTCGGCTCACTGCAACTTCTGCCTCCTGGGTTCAAGCAGTTCTCTGCCTCAGCATTCTAAGTAGCTGGGATTACAGGCACCAGCCACCACACCCAGCTAATTTTTGTACTTTTAGTAGAGATGGGGTTTCACTGTTGGCCAGGCTGGTCTTGAACTCCTGACCTCATGATCCACCCACCTTGGCCTCCCAAAATGCTGGGATTACAGGCGTAAGCCACTGCACCTGGCTGATTGCCTTTTTTTTTTTTTTTTTTTTTAAGGGAAATGAGTTAAGCTGGCTTCCTACAGCTTAAGAAATTTAAAACTTTAAAAGCAAGTGGTAAAAAGTAGTCACCTACAGATGTATTCGTTAATTCATTCAGTCATTATCTACTAAACACGAACTGCATTTAGGGTATTGTATTACGGAGTCCCTAAAGTATTCATTTTGGTGAGCAGTGCCACATAAACAATGAGTAATGTGTCATTGGGGGAATGTGGTAGGTTCATTCTGGAAGTGATATGAATGATTTATTGCCCCCTTAAGTGTCCTTTTAGTATCAATACAAAAATAATTCTTCTACTATCAATATATTGAATTTTATGCTGTAATGAATGGATTTCAAAAGAGGACATGATCCTTTGCCACATAAGATTTCATTCTAAAACATTTACAGTACTGCTATATTCATTCACTCATTTAACTATATATATTACATGGTTACTATATTCTAGGCATTTTGTTAGGTGTCTGAAATCGAATGTCATATACAGAGCTCCAAAAGGAAACTATTTTCATCTGAAAAATTACTACAAATAGAACCTGCCTTCAGATAATTCAAGTTAGTTTATTAGGATTTTTTCCCTTAGAAGTGGTCTATGATTTTATACTATCAGAATGGTTTACTGTATGAAATGTCGCTTTCATAAATATAGTGCAAAAAATGTGTTCACTCTTTTTGAAATTTTCTGAATAAGTGTTAATGGACATGTATATTAGTAATGCATCAAATTCTACTTTTGATACAATTTCCTGTGCTTTCAAAGTGCTTTAACATAGTAATGTTATATCACAAATTAGGATCTTACCTAAGATTGTATAAGAGACTAAGGAAAAAATGTTATATAAAGAATTAAAAAGGATTTAGGGTTAGACACTGGAAAGACTGAGTCGCAAGATTACATATCAAAAATTGTGAGTGCCTATTCAAGCCTACTAATTTAAATACCTGGGCAAAATATAGTGAAATATTACAGGTCCTGCTTCCAAACTGAGAAAGCCTCTTCTGATTATAGACTAACCTGTCTGCCAGCTCTGACATGTTGCAAACAGATGCTGCAACTCATTGAAACTCTTTTCATGTTATTGGAGGAAGACTGTTTTAAAGTTTCTAATGGTTATTTTTCTAAAAATGGTTCATTTAAGATCTTAATTGGGTACATGAAATGGTTTTTTCTGTCATTGATCCTAGTACGTGCACATGTGCAACATGTACAAAAAGATCCTTTTGTATTAGACATTATGGAATTTTATGAGGCATGGAAATGAGAAGAGAGCCTCATTCTTCAGAATACTATGTTTAACTAGATAGTAAAGAGGGATCTCAACAGACCTCAAACATAATGTAAGTGGGAGGACAGGAATCAATTAGTATATTAGTTTTCTGGAGCTGCCATAGCAAAATTCCACACGCTAGATGGCTTAGGGGACAGAAATTAATTTTCTTGTAGTTTCAGAGATTGAGGTATAGGCAACTTTGGTATCATCTGAGGTCTCTCTCCTTGATTTCTCCTGTGTGTGCATCCTTGGTGTCTGTGTATCCAAACTTCTTCTCATAAGGATGTCAGTCAGGTTCAATTAGAACATACCCTCATGTCCTCATCTTAACCTAATCTCTTCTTTGAAGGTCCTATCTAAATACAGTCATATTCTCAGATAATGGGGGTAGGGCTTCAACATATGAATTTTGGAGGGATGCAGTTTAGCTCATAACAGGAGAATTTTTAAGTTTTTTATGTTCAGTGACCAGGGTAAAACCATTTACCTTTAGTCAAGCGAGGGTCAAGGAAAGGCATGGAGCCCCAAGTGGAGGGCAGATGAGAAAGTCCAGAAGGTTCTCCCTGGCCACAGACAGAGAGAGAGAGAGAGAGAGAGAGAGATTGATTGTGTGTGTGTGTGTGTGTGTGTGTGTATGTGTGTGTGTGTGAGATGGAGGAACAGGAGAAGAATCGCCTTGAATGGATGGAAGACATGCAGTCCCGGCCACAGGTGTGCCTGGGTGTCAAGGAAGCCTTGAAGAGGAGCAAATATAGGGTGGTGGTAGGCAGCTCTTGGGACTCAGGGACGGAGGTGGTGCATGGAACCACCAGGCAGTGGCTTGCTGCTGGCTTTTATCCCTTTCCTTGGGAGTACCTGGGATGTGTGGGGCTCGAGGCCTGGTGAAAACCTCACTCTCTGGGTGGGGAATTCTGTAAATAACAGTTACAGTCCATCCTGGAGCTTCTTAGATGTGTGGTTCTTGTTTCTTTCCAGCTTACTTCTTTTCCTGCTATCCTCTTAGGTGACTTGCAAAGAATTTCTATTTTCTGTCCATTTAATCTGCCTTATACGAATAATACCCTGCATTTCGACAGTTTTTGAGGCAGTAGAGATTATAATCAATGCTTCTAAAATAGTCAGAAACCAGAAATGGAGTCATTACATGGTTTCTTTGGGAGATAGAGAACCCCAGGGAGGGAAATTTTTCCTCAAAATTGTCTCCCTATTACATTTCCTATAAGCCCTCTGCCAACTCCTAAATACATCATTTTTTATTATTATTGAATTACTTATGATGCTTTGCAAATAATTTTACTGTGGGTGAAGGAATTTACAAATACATCACTGAAGTGAAAAGAAAGTCCTGGTTTTAGTGCTGGTTTTGCAAGTAATAGACTGGTGACCATTACCCAATCAGTTTAATCTCCCTCTGTCTCAGTATCACATCTATAAAATGATGAAGACAATATCTGCCAACCTAATTAAGAGTTGTAAGGATCAAGTGAAATAATGTCAAGGAAAGTGCTTTATAAATTGCCAGACACTATACAAATAGAAATGATGAATGCTGGTACAGAAATGTGAGATTATATTGGAGGCATTAAAAGCTTATAATAAATGCTTTCTCTTCACAAAAATCTTGTCTCATCAGACTAAACCAAGGTGTCTTTATTATAACCCAGTTCCTCAAATCCCCATCTGAGCTTGAATTTGAAATGCTCAGAGATTTCTAGAGTCTAAAAAATGAGTTTTAGCTATGCTGTGGACAAAGACTATGGTTAAACTGTTTTTTTACATTCAATTTAGTGATTAACTTTTTAAACAGAGTAATCGTTCAACTGAACATAACTTTATTATTGTAAATATCTTTTCAATGTACTATAAATTTCCTAAGGGCAGGAATCGTATTTCTTTTGTCCTTGTAGAAGCTGAGTGCCTCGAACTCAATAGAAGCTTTTTGAATAAATGGGAGAAATTTTCTTTCATTGAAATTAAGGGTTTTTATGTTTGCTTTCCTACCATAAAATTAGGGTTTAGTCCCTTGATGCTGTGCCCTTCACTTTTTAATCATACTCCTTATTTTGAAAATAAGTGTATATTGTATCCCAGTGAATTAAATCTCTTTCCCCTCATTACTATAGTTCCTGGAAAGAGTATATTGATACTGTAATAATATTTGTTTTCAACAGTAATAATTTGCTGGTAAGCCTTATATTTGTGTTATTGGCTTTACAGTTTATCTTGCAAAACATTTGCTTCAGTATCTTGTTTCAGACAACAAGTGCTACAGAGGGAAATAGAACATAAATACCTAATTCCAGATAGAAAGTGCCACAGTGATTCAGTTTCATTGTATGAGCTGAACAGAGATTTTTTTTAGAAAGTTTGTTTTATTTTTAATTGTAGTAACAAATACGTAACATTAAATTTGCCATCTTAACCATTTTTAAGTGTACAGTTCAATACTATTAGGTGTATCCACATTGTTGTACAGCCGACCTCCAGAACTTTTTCATCTTACACAACTGAAGCTCTATGCCCATTAAACATGTATTCTCCCTTTTTCTTCCATCCAGCCCTTGGCAACCACCTTTCTCCTTTCTATAATTTTGACTACTTTACATATATCATAAAGAAATATTTTTATATGACATATATTGATACGTTAGTTTTTATTTGTCTCTCAATGTCATATGGATCATTTAATTGCTAACCGATGTTTTCATTCTTATTCATGTACAATAAAACCAGTTAGTTCTTTTTTAATTAGTGTCATGAATTTTGCCTGGGTAAGGATAAACAGTAAAATAATAAAGCAAAGGAAAACATTTTATGTAATTTGTAAAGCAGTAGATATTTTTAGGATACAAAGTAGCAGATATGTAGAGTGAGCACATCTAGAGATATAATGTACAACATAAGGACTACATGTAATAAAGTTGTGTTATATGTGGGATTCATGCTAAATGAGTAGATTTTAGCTACTCTTGTCACAAAAACAAAACATGGGTAACTATGTGAGATGATGGATATGTAAATTTACTTCACTGTAGTAACCTTTTTACTATCTGTAGGTATCCCATAACATCATGTTGTATACCTAAAATATCTGCAACACTTATTTTTAAAAATCATAGATTTATGTTAAAAAAGATGAAATATGATATATTTTTAAAGCTGCCTATTATTAAGGACTCACTTTAATTTGAAAACCTTTTCTGTCTAAGGTAATTATGGAAACCATGCTTTTACTCTTGGGAAGAGAATGGTCTTGCTAGAATATCTCTGGTTCTCAAACTTGAGTGTGCCTCAGAATCACCGGAAGCTTCTGACACAGATTGCCAGACCTCACTGTCAGAACTGCTCATTCAGGTGGTTTTGGGAGGAGCCTGAAGGAGCATGTGAATCCAATTCCTTGGTGATGTTGAAGCTCTGGGCCCTGGGGCCACATTTTGAGAAGTATTGTTCTGGAGTAACAGATATTCTAGAGGACAGTAAGAAATGGTGTGTCGAGATATGTACAGGTTTGGAAATGCTATACAATAATCACTTCTTAGGGATTCAGTGCCATTTGCATACAAAAGATTTGTTCAGATTCTGCCATAAAATAGCTTATTGAACCTTATTTCCAGTATTTACTAAATTTATTGATTGTAGAACTGTCTTTTTAGATGACATTGATTGCCTTTTGAGGGATACTCATATTCTGGTGTGCATATTTTGAAAAATATTCCTTAGGTTAAAGAATTAGGAAAGTATCAAGATACTAGTGCCACAGTAGAAAATATAGGGTTATAAATTTCTTGGTGAGGCAGGGCAGTGCATAGCTCATCTCTCTTCTTTAGCTTTAAAATCAGTATAATATAACTCTACTTACTAGTGTGGACAGAAATGGAAAGAATGTGTTAATAAAAGTAATTTCTTTAGAGATTGAAAATATAAAACCGTTGTTGAAAACTTTGCTTACTTTAATTACAGTATTCATTTTGAGGTTTGTAATTGGAAAGTTCTGTCATAGTATCTTAAATGGATTGTTTGGGTTTTGATTGTGATCTGTGTAAATTTCACAATAATAAACACACCCAAACTGGTTAAATGTATGAACATAGTGGGAAATGCCTAGCCTGATGAAAGAATTGAGAGGTATAAGGTTACCTGCTTGGTCTGTGTTAGAGGGTAATGCCAAGTCAGTGATGAAAAACATCTGCAGGTATTCTGTACTTCACCTGAAGGCGTTTTTTCACCCTGTGTGACGTGAGAATTCTGCACATGTTTATCTCCTCCCAGAGTCCTCAGGCTCACATGTGCGAGGGCCAGACCAAAGCTTACTTTCTAGGGACTATAAAGATAGTCTCTCACTTCCTGTTTCTGATGCCAACAACAGTGATAGACCTACATTAATTCCCCAGATAAACTCAGCTTTGCAAACATCCCATTCTTGGTATACATATGGTAATCTCCTTTCTGTAGGTTTTTACCCAAGGTGTTTTTTATCCAGGGCCAAATAATGCACCTGGTCAGCAGGGCTCCACAGAGTTCTGCAAAGATGTAAACTAAACAAAGTAAAGAATGTTGATGCATAGCATTACATGTTATTCATGCTTTCCTCACTTTAAGAAAAATTCTCACATTATATATGGATATGGTACTTTTGAATACAACTTATGTTTCTGTGAAAATAGTAGATATAAAATGAATATCAGTTGAAGCATGGTGTTTTCACATTGTGCATGCCTAACAAGGTATAGACCGTTCATGACCAGAAACCAAGCAGGCCAGAAAAGGGAATGCCCTACACAGGGTGCTGTACTTATGTGTATATGCTGGAGCTAATTCTTTAAGGCAGCGGTCCCCAACCATTTTGGCACCCAGGGACCTGTTTCATGGAAGGTGATTTTTCTGTGGACAGGGCCAGGGATGCGGATAGTTTCAGGATTAAAGTGTTCCACCTCAGCTCATTAGGTATTAGATTCTCATAAGGAGTCCACAGCCTAGATCCCTTGCATGCACAGTTCACAACAGGGTTTGTGCTCCTATGAGAATCTAATGCCGGATGGCAGAACTCAGGCTGTAATGCTCGTCACTTGCTCACCTCCGGCTATGTGGCCCTGTTCCTAACAGGCAACGGACTGGTACTGGTCTGAGGCCCAAGGGTTGAGACCCCTATTTTAAAGCATTTAAAAATGTTAAGAGAGGTTTAGTAATGTGTCCAAGGTCATTCAGCTTCAGCATTCAAATGCTGAGAACAAGATTTGAATCAGGATTTGACCTCTAAATTCTACGATATCTGCCACAATAGCACTTACTACTTGGCAGGAGGACTAGAATGGTGCTTACCTGGAGAACAGATTAAAGATGTTTTGTTGTTTTTTAAATGCAGACATTTATTTCTCACAGTTCTAGAGGCTGGGAAGTCCGAGATGAAGACACTGGCACATGCCGTGTCTAGTGAGGGCCAGCTTCCTGGTTCGTAGATTGCCATCATCTTGCTGGAGGACAGATTAAAGCATTGAAAGAAGAATAAATGCTCCTGTCCAATCAAAGGGAATGACTAAAATATGTAAGAAATAAACCCAAATAATTAACTGTAATAGCTCAGTGTTAAATTAATATCAATGTTATGTTGTCAAGAGAACACTTTTAAATGAAAAGAATGGCTGGGCATAGTGGCTTGTACCTGTAATCCCAGCATTTTCATAGGCCGAGGCAGGTAGATTGTCTGAGGTTAGGAGTTCGAGACCAGCCTGACCAACCTGGTGAAACCCTGTCTGTACAAAAGATACAAACAAAATTAGCCAAGCATGGTGGTGGGCACCTGTAATCCCAGCTACTTGGGAGGCTAAGGCAGGAGAATTGCTGGAATATGGGAGGCGGAGGTTGTGGTGAGCCAAGATCATGCCACTGCACTCCAGTGTGGGTGACGGAGTGAGACTCTGTTTCAAACAAAACAAAACAGAAAAACACAAAAAGAAAAAACAGAACTCCAATATGCACCTATTCTGAAACCACTGAGTTAGGAAATTTTTGAATTCAATACATAGACAATAAAGATGAACGTTTTCTTACATTTGCTTTTGAGTTTATTTCTTGACACTGATGGAATGGTAAAAAGGTGAGGTGCAAAGGACCAATTTAGTCTCTCAATTTCATACTTTTTAAATGTGTACTAATAAAGCCACCCTCAGTGAAATCGAATTAAGTAATATTTATTGCAAAGTTGTTTTTTGGATCGAACGTTTACTAGGAAGTTTTTACAGCCTGCGAACATAAAATCCAACTTATATTATTTATTGGGACCAAATGTTTTGAAGTGAATATTTTTACATTGTTTTTCATAGGACAATCAGAATTTGAAAACTTTGTGAAGTAGAAGGTGAAAGAAATAAAAATCCCTTTCCCTTGAGCTGAAGAGACAAACCTAAGAATGTTTTGCCAGAATTGTCCTTAGCATGGAGTAAGGTCCTTATCTAAGTGGGATCCATCAGAATAACTTGGGGACATTTTTCACACTGACCCCTTCCCCCCATCCTCTCTTCTTTGATTCTGTGTCCCCTACCCCGCCCCCGGTACGATTTGAACCTAGGAAGAGAGCAGATACAACTTAGCTGATCTAATGAATTATAGTGGGAAAAAAAAAAAGCTTCTTGCCAATTTTTTCTCCACTTACTCTCCTTAAATATAAGAACAGAGCAAATAGAGAGATTAATTTTTACTAAAATGAAGGAATATTTTAGTTTTAAAGTTATGCATAAATGCAGTTTAAAGAATCAAATATTTTACACAGAAAAATCACTGGCATCATCGCTTTTTCCCCTTCCATGGAGATAATCATTTAAAGCTCTTTTACATGGTTCTTTGGTAATTAATTCAAATCTCTAAACAATATGCTCATTTTGCTACATTTTGATTTAAAATTTTTTAATATTACCTATTGATTGTCTGCTATGGTGGAAGGGGATTTAGCACTGCTCGTCCCTGCTTGAACAGCCTTCCCATCCGCTCTATTTTTTCCTACCTTATTTATCTCTAGTTAGCCTTGAACAGGGAATGATTCTTTTTTTCTCATAGAAAAGAACTAAAAACAGGGGAAGTTGAAATTTTGAGGACTGAGAAAAACAAAATGTTAAGGTAAGATCACACAGGAAGGCCTCAATTTTCTCAAGAAAATAAGAGATGAGTTAATCTGGGACTGAGCTACTATGGTCTGCTATCAGTCATTCATTAGGGAGTTAACAGATGAACATCAGCATTGCTGCAGACAGTAAGAAATGACCAACAGATCTAAACTCATATGACAAATGGTCTCACCCACACAGTGAATTTGCTTGGAATGGTGTCATGTCAATTTTCATTACTGGCAAAGGACGAAACACCCAAAAGCCAAAAGGGACACGTACATACTTTGGTGAATGTGAGAAATTACGTGTGTGGTCTCTGTTCAGTTACACATAATAATGGACTATAGATCACTTTTGTGGATAATCCAAAACTGCAAGTAATACAAAACATTAAAACATTTAATTTGAGACCTTATATATGTTTTCATATATTTGGATAGATATGGGTGCTGTTATTACATTGATTCACATCCTGATATTTCTCTTCACTTAATATTTAATTGGCATTCCTAAATCCCAGAAACAACTTATGGGGTGGAGGGGTACATAACTCAGCAAATAGGTTACAGAAAGCCCACTTACAATTTCACATTCCTTTTGGAAAACTCACAAAGTGGATAATCTAAGATATGGACAATCAAGAATTGACAACTGTACATAAAGGCTCATGTTCTCTCAGGGCAACACTTGTATTGAATGTTGTTAGTTTACTCTGCTTTGTTTATACATTTGTAATAAATAAGTTGGGCTTCTTGCAAATGGCAGATTAAAACATATAGTTTATTGCTTTTTTAAGCAAGTGCATCTGATTTTATGTTTAAAAGGGTGTAGTTTTATGGTGCAAGAAAATAACAGGGGTACTGAATTGGAGTACCAGAAGAAAATCCCTTAGGGCACGGCAGCAGTGCAGTTAGCAATAATTTTAATTGGACACCCACACTAAGCCAGCCTCAAATCATGTGTGTGTCTTACAAATAGGGTTTATTATGTCCTTTAAGTCCTTTTAGAGGCTTATGAAGATTTATACCAGTAGTTAGTTGCTTTGTCTGAGCTACAGAGAATATTTAATAGTTTTATCAGGATTAATGAGCAGAAATGCCTCAACAAATGAAATTCTTTAGTATGTACACTGTAGTCATTTGGTATTCTCTTTATTCACTTGCAGAAATGTCAGTAATTGGAGACACTCTTTGATATGAGCCCTTGTATTTCATATATTTGTCAGATTTTTGTGAAGCTATTTATATAGAGCATTTGTATAGCAACTTTCTAACCTCAGACATGTCCAAGAATCAGATAGTAAACACATACATCTCAAAACTGATTTCACACATAACAAAGACATTCATTCCATTTATGGCAACACATATTTAGTGAGTGTCTACTGTGTGCCAAGTGCTGGAGACACAATGTTGATCAAAACAGCTTAGTGGAGTTTATGGCTTAGATAAGTACAATAATAATGAACATAATGTACTAGTAGATATTTCAATCATGCTGCCCAGGGAAGTAGAGGATAATGTAGAGTCTTTAACAGAGGTTGTTATATGGTCTGGGAAATGAGAAAAGGCCTTCCTGGCAAAGTAATATCTTTACTGAGCTGGAGGTTCAAATAGGAGTAAACTAAGTAAAGAGGGAATAGAAGGGGAAGCTTCAAGGCACAGGGAATAAGAGCTGCAGAGGCTCTTAGGCGGAATGCGGTTAAGGCCCCTTTAAGGGAATGAATGGAAGCCACCAAGATTGGGACTGGATTACACAGTGGGACAGGGAGAGGTTTAAGTCCAGTGAGTTCTGTTGAGTTCTGTTATGCATGTTAGTCTTTATCCCTGCAATAATGCATGCTATTGTAAAGAATTTTGAAATTTAAAATATACAGACAGGAAAGTACAAATTAGTGTCATCTTGTTACCCATAGCTTCTTTTCAGATAGTGTATTTTTAATTAATGAATTGTCTTTCAGTTATATAAAGATAAAAAGTAAATATGCAGACAGATGCTCTTCTTGAACTGGGAAAAATGACAGTCTTTACTCCCTTGCCATATTACTAATATCTGGAATAGGAAATAATTTCATAAGGCAAGCAATGATGTCTTTGCACACTGTAGTCCTAGTTTGTCAATTAGACTATAAGTCATTCTTTGGTTTATATACAGTATTTAACATATTTTACCTTGTTTTCAAAAAGCCAATTTGTATAATTTTTGCCCACCCAAAATTGAGAAATTATTTTTCATGGGATGTGTATGTATGTATATACTGCTCTGTGTGTGTGTGTGTGTGTGTGTGTGTGTGTGTGTGTGTTTGGTGGTAGTCAAACAACAGTAATAATAATAATATCTTTTTAAAACCCAGGTTAAAAAGTTAGCAAAACTCAGATAGGTTTTTCTAAGTCATGTCAAAAAGTATGAAAATTATAGGGACAAAATTGCTGCTTTTGAAGACATTTAAAAATTGTGGAAGTATAGATATTCTCATATAGAAGTTGTCAATATTAATGTATACTACATAAAATCAAACTTACATGAGAAATACAGAATTAAAAACTTAGGAGATAATAGGCATATTTAAAGTATTAGAATTTGTCAACCTGTTGAGAGAAGAAACCT
This sequence comes from Mandrillus leucophaeus, assembly GCF_000951045.1. Lineage (NCBI taxonomy): Eukaryota > Metazoa > Chordata > Mammalia > Primates > Cercopithecidae > Mandrillus > Mandrillus leucophaeus. The sequence continues at coordinate 1,149,413 of NW_012105487.1, read as the reverse complement.
GGAACACCGATGGGAAGTATTTTCAAAGTTGTGCCAAATCTACAATCAGTCCTTGTGTTAGTCTGTTCTCATGATGCTAACTAATAAAGACATATCTGGGACTGGGTAATTTTTAAAGGAAGGAGGTTTAATTGACTCACAGTTCCACATGGCTGGGGAGGCCTCAGGAAACTTACAATCATGGCAGAAGGCACTTCTTCATAGGGCGGCAGGAGAGAGAATGAGTGTCCAGTGAAGAGGGAGGCCCCTTATAAAACCATCAGATCTCGTGAGAACTCACTCACTGTCACAAGAACAGGATGGGAAAAGCTGCCCCCATGATTCAATGATCTCCACCTGTTTCCTCCCATGACATGTGAGGATTATAGGAACTGTAATTCAAGATGAGATTTGGGTGTGGACACAACCAAACCATATCAGTCCTTACCCTAACAACCTAGGCACAAGGACCAAGTTGAATTAGGGAACTCAGAGAAGCAGTCCCAACATAATTTGAGGCAGAACAAAGCTCAGAGGATATGGGGAGCTGGAGGGCCTGGTATTCAGATGCTGTTAATCACTCTAACACATCTTGTAAGATGCCTTTCCTACCAAATTGAAGAAGGGTGTATCAGTCTGTGATTTAAACACCCCTCTATAGTTTGTGTTTTGGTAATTTTTACATGATTAAACACAAAAGTTTGGCATTCTGTGCATTTTATTAGAGTGGTCTGACTGTTGACTCCTTGTAGGGAAGGGGTGGCAGAGATCAGTAAGTCTTATATCCCGAGGGAACAGCCCAAGGAGACAGCTTTACCTTACCAGCCTTCTGAGCACTTAGGGAGTGGTGGTGAAAGTGAAGTCATTCTGAATTTTTTGTCCCTCCCTTTCTCCCTTCCTTCTTTCCTGATGCTGTTAGTGTTTAGCGATACAAGTTGAATGTCGGAATTCCCAAATTTGATACCTGAAATGCTCTAAAATTCCAAGCTTTTTGAGTTCCCACATGACACAAGTGGAAAATTCTGTATCTAACACCTTTGCTTTCTGATGGTTTAATACACACAAACTTTGTTTCATGCACAAATTATTAAAAAATAGTGTATAAAATTACTTTCAGTCTATATGTATGAGGCATATTTGAAACATAAGTGAATTTCATGTTTAGACTTGGGTCTGACCCCCACCAAGATATCTCATTATGTGTATGTAAATATTACAAAATCTGAACATGTCTGAAACCTTGGGTCCCACTTCTGGTCCCAAGCATTTCAGATAAGGGATGTTCAACCAGTGTAAGATAAAAGAGCCTACTGAGAAATTTAATTATAGCTTGGTAATAATGTCTAGATCATTTAAAAAGTCACCAATGAGAATGAAGGATTCTATAAGACTCTTTTGACCAAAAGTGAGCCAATGACATAGAAGCAGGGACATTGGCCACCGAGGAGTGTGAAAAGCTAGTTGTGGGGTGAGGCTGATTCTCCCAGGAGGCCTCCCTGCCTGGTGTCTGTTCTCACCCAGGAATTGGCCAGCAACTCTCCCGTATCTTTCTTTACTCTTGGAAATGCCAGTGTGGTTCATATGTTACTGGGCATGCCTTTGCTTCATCTTGAAGAACTTATCATCACTTCAACCCATTCAAAAGATATGAGAGAGGAGATGTGCAATTGAGTAATGATTAGGAATGTGGCACATATTGCATTTATAAAACACATCAAGCTATTTTTCAACTATTAGAAGGTGTAATTGAGTCTGCAACACATTTTACTAAAGATATTTCCTTTAACTTTTAAACCCATATGTATTACAGGGGGAAATGAGATCCATATGTTCGATTCTTGCACAGTTAAATGATATATTAAAGGATTATTTGCAAATGCTTTAAAAGTTTATTGTCAATAAAAAATAATCTACCTTTAAGGGTTTTTTTTAAAGGTTTTTTTTTTGTTGTTGTAATTTGAATTTTGGTCAAATATCCCTGTAGGGAAAACTGTTTAATAATAACAAATGGATATCATCAATGTGATTTGCTCTTAAGCAATCTCTTGATTACATTGCATTTTGTTAAACTGTTTTTAAGCTTCATCAGTTTTGATTTTAAGTAAAATCTACTAATGTCCCTTTTAATAAAATATATCTGTAAACTATCTAGTTTAGTTTCAGAGGTTCTCATATTCCAGTCCTTTGAAACTACAAAGTAATACTTCTAAAATTGAAATAATTAAAAATAATTAGCAGAAACTATCCAAAATAAAACAATCAAAACCATCTGGGCTTGAGCATACTAAAAAATGTTGATCAAGGTACACCTCAGAAATCTGTGTATTATCTCTTAACTTCAAGTGTGGATATTTTAAATCCTGAAGAAACGTGATCAAATAAGCTCTCAGTAGTGTTCTATATCAACTGTAATTTAACACATCTGTCCAGAGGAGTAGAGAATAATGAAGTACACTAATCAATCCAGATAAAAGAGATTTAATTAACATTAACATCTCCTCAAAGTCTTTAAAACTTTTTTTTTCTTTCTGTTTTGGTATTCAGGGGTTCTAATTTAAGAATCCTGTGATGATGAAAGAATATTTTTAGGAGAGATTTTATTAAAAGGATTTGAGATATTTAGATGTATGTAACATGAAACTTTTCTCCAATGTTTTAAAAAGGTACTTTGTAAAACATAAAAAGGCTGTATTTTATCACTTCATATAACTTTATAAAAAATCTGGAAATAAAAGTTGTTGTATAGGGAATCAATGTGCTTTGCCAAATTTTAATTAATATGTATTCAAAAAATTGATGATGTCTGGATAACCAATGCATGACCTTCAATACTCTATAGGGCAACCTGCATGCATGCAGGCTCAGCAATAAATACTTAGCCTACTAAGGTGAGTGATGGGGTTACAGGTGTTTTTTTCAAAGTGGTTAAACCACTTCATAAGTAAATGTAAATCTTCATACAGACCTGTATAGGGCAGTATACAACCACAGGCCAGTTACGGTAATTAAATAAGCAACTGAAGAGTTATGATGAGAGCAGTGAAATGAGAATCTGAATTTGGCCTTTTCACTTTGTGGAGAAGTCCTTATTTTGGTCTAGGATGGAAATGAAAGAAGAGACCAGGGTTTAGAGTGACAATCGCCACACATAGGGATGTTATACTGACCCATAACTGGATTTTATCAGTACCACATTGAAGCCCTAGTGGAAGTAATATTGATGACTTTATTAATGCTCACACTGCAACATCTTTAATGCACACCAGCAGGAGACAAGGGGAGGACCCTAACCTGGGAGTCGGAATGCCTGACTCATATTCTTTCCCAACTCATTTAATCTGCCTTCACTCCAGTACTCCCATTTGTAAAATGCGGATAGTAGTATGTGCCCTAAGACTCAAAAACTTTCAAAATGTGAGAATAGAGATAGATATTATGGAAATATAAGAATGATGTCATCAAATTGATTATTTTTGGTACACTGAAAGACAATCAAAAAGTGAAACAAAAGAGGTATTTAAAAGTACTATTAGGAAAAGTGTCGATCTATTTTTAAGAAAAATAATGCAGTGCAGAACAATCTATATGTAGTATACATATTTATATGCCCAAATTACGGACGTAAATATATCTATATCTTCATATCCACTTATAGACAAAGATATATGTATATGGGAAATTTACCCTACATTGATAAAAGTTGTGTGCAAAATTCAGCCTTTCAGTTTAGAGGATCAGATCCTACCAAGAGGGTCAGGCAGATTTTATTTTATTTTATTTTGAGCCATTTCAGATGTATGTGAATTCCAATTTATATAAAAAGATTTGTTTATGTGTACAGCTTTCATTGCTTTCAGGAGCAAAAGGTGAACAGCGCAGTCTGAAAATAAATATTGAAGCTTCTTTTAAATTTTCTGAATTATATTGGTCATGAAAGGCTGATATTTCATGGAAAAATAGCTCCTTTTTTTTAAAAATACTATTTTGTGGCACATGGACTCACAGAGTAAAGAGACATTTTCTGTTAGTATCATCACTTGAACATGCACTTAGCAAGAAACTGAATATGGTAGAATTTCTTCAGTCAGTTTAAAGGATTACTCATTTTTGTTTCATAGTGTTTGGTCTGGGCTCTAAATGAAGCAAGGACGTTAATGTAACGAGACTCTTGGTAATCATGCAGAACCATTTGCTGACTTGATAAGGTTCAGGTGCAAATTTGTCAAGTCATCTAGATGCTTGCCCCAGTAGAGAGTGTTTGCCTGTGGTTTTTTTTAAACCATGAAAAGGACAAATGCAGGCAGTGACTGCTGGGTTGAAATCAAATAAAAATAACACAAATGAACAAGAGAATAGAGGGATGATATTGTACACTGGGGCATATCAATTAAGAGCTATATCCACAATCTGTCCAGAAATTCAGTGATAATATGCACTATGCAACTATCAACCCTTACATTCTTATTTTTCTTTCTAGCAATGAGGGAAAAAATGGAGACATTAAAAGTAGTAAATTGGTTCATTTTATTGTAATCAAACAATTTGGTTGAAGTTTCAATGATGCTCACTCTGCAGTTACTCAGGAAATTGTATAGAAATAATGATCTTTGATGTATCTGATTTTTCAAAGCAACATAGATTAGAGGAATCCCCTTCCCCTTCCCATTACTGGAATTATCATCACCCAGCCTGACTAAATGAATTTCACACCAGACTTCTGTGCATAAAGATATACTGCCCACTGCTGTGAAAATTAGTATAACTTTGATGAGTCATTTGTTCCAACCTTTGAAAAAAATGAAACTTCTGAGAACCATACTGATCTCATGATAACTTTATCTCTATACATGATATGATCCTAGATTTGTAACTTGTCTGTGAAGAATCAATTTGCTTAGGAGAATAAAATGTATTTAAGGAAATATAAAAAGACATGCATAAAAATAGCCATTATTTGAAAAAGTATATTCAATATTATGGTTAGAGCCTGGTTAATGTCTCATAATGGTGATTTTTAAAATGTCTTCTGCATATGTTTTTTGTAACCAGAACTACTAATTACAACTGATCATTTGGGCAAAGAAACTCATCAAAGTGTCGTCTATTGAGAAAAATTAATTAGGCATCTCTACTTAAAATTAGACACATGATGGCTGATAGGAATGCTGACATAGTATGGCATTGATGTAGGTTGAAGCAGGCAGACTGACATTTAGACCAAGGGATTATAAACTCTTTTACAGTTAATAGTTTGATAATTTCTGTCTCATCCACATCTTGATGGCCAGACCTCTGCTTAGAAATTTCACCCACGAGTTTGTTATTTTTGCGTGAGTGCTGGTAGTATGAACCTAGTGAGGCAGCCATCATCTCTTCTCAAACAATGCCATTGTCTCTTGATTTCAGCTAAATTTTCTATATGAAGTGTGGTTATACAGTGCTGTTTTGCCTTGCTTTACCCGTTGTATTATACACACTGTTACTCAGTGGGTTTCTGAACAAAACAAAGAGGCTAAAACTGGGGTTTCTCAACATTCAGTGTGTCAATTCAACCTCTTCGTTATATATTTCTTCTACTTGGAGCCTTAGAATAATTTACTTATTTTATTATCGTTTAAGTAGCTCATTTCTTCAGCCAGTAATTTTTGTCATTAGTAACAGCAAATTATACTAGCCATTGCCTGAGTATTTTAATCCCATCTGCATTTTACCAGGTCTGTTCACCTGTCATTTAATTTTTGAAATATAATTCCTATAACAATCATATTAACAATGAACTCATTTTTAATCACTTTCTGGTCAAGTCAAAATGAGTCCGAGCAAACATATCCAGCATATACCTTCGGAGGAACAACATTAATAGAGTGTGTAGTGGTATTTCCCATCCAGAGACTTTAACTTGCAAAAGACATCACTTCTTTTAATTTCTCTCCTGTTCAGCATTTGTATATTCAGTATGCAAAATAGAACAAAAGCCATGATAAAAATTTTCAGTGTTACGTACAAAAATATAAAAGTTAAAATGCTGTAAATATTTAATGTTACAGTATAGCATTTAATAGTTTTGTTAGTTCAGTTTAAGAATCTTAGTTTTATTAGTTTGGTTTAAGAATTCTAATTTGTAAATGATGGTTGACAATATTTCACAATGATAGATAAATCAAAAAGCAATTTCATCATTGATAAGGCATTTTGTAGCAAACTTGCCAGTGGTTAACTAATAGCTTTATTGCATTTCAAAGTTTGTATGTTTGTTTATTTTATGAAGAGGGTGGAAATTGAGATGTCACGTGCCCTTAAAATGCAGAAAATAATGCAAGGCTTTCCAGTGAATGTGTAACTTCTACCTCATGTGAATACTTTTAGGAAGATTCATGATTCAGTGCCCTATGCAAGTGGCAGCTCATCTTCAGTGGAAAGATCTTTAAGGGAGAGATGCTTTCTTTTGAGAGTTGAGAGGAATTCTAGACTTTTTAAGAAATGAAAAGGTAAAATAATAAGAGTATCTCAAAATATATACAACCCAAACAAGAAAATGTTAACAATTATATGGTACTCTTGTAAATATGCTCACAAATATTTAAAGAAAGCATTTCCATGACATGACAGCTATTACATGCTTGTATATACATATGTCAAGCAGAATAAACGTATTATGGAATAAATGGGTAGTGAAATTTACACAGAGTGTATTGATGTGTTTGTAATACAAGTAGATCTGCTTTTCTGTAGTTAATTTACCCTTAGTTGATTAAAATATACAATTACTTTAAATGTATAATTACCATCATTCTTTTCCCTATAGTAAAAACTTAAGATAGTTTTTATACCAATATTCATTTAGTATTCAAATATACAGTATTTAAATCTTTAGTAGGAGTCAATTTCTACAATTAACTATGCACCAGAAGATTTTCTAGAAAGCTATTTGAAATGGGTTGATAACAGTTTATTTGCCTCATTGACTGGCATGGCTGGCTAAAGACACTCGTATTTAAACCTTATCTTTGGCCAGTGTGTCTAGTTATATTCCGTGTAGAAGTTCCTTTTTTTAATTTTTATTTTTTGAGACAGGTTCTCATTCTGTCACTCAGGCTGGAGTGCAGTGGTGCAATCATGGCTCAACCTCAACCTCCAGGGCTCAAGCCGTCCTCCCACCTCCACCTCCCAAGTAGCTGGAACTACAGGCACACACCACCATTCCAGGCTACTTTTTTTCTATTTGTAGAGACAGGGTTTCATCATGTTGCCCAGGCTGGTCAGAAGTTCCTTTCATGAGTAGCTGTAGTGTCACAGTATTAGGGGAAAAAACCAATTAATAATTATGCCTCTTTACCTAACTTAAAAAAATAACTTCATATAGTGTTTGGGAAACCTTTGGCAGTTCCATTCAACAAAAATTCAGAAAACAAAAATCTAACTTCTATAGGAGATTTCTTTTTCCAGAAACTAATCTGATACCTATTTTTGTGAGTTAGAGCTATGTTACTTGAAGTATTGTTACATTTTTAAAGACTGTTTAGTACTTAGGGTTGTTGAGTGCGAGTAGAAATTAAACTTGCGATTTGTGAAAGTGTTGTAAGATGATCTGAGTAATGGACAATTTCTAATATTCATTTTTTAAAGTAGCTAACCTCTGCCTTATCCCCTTCCACTTTCCCCCTGGACAGGTGATTTATATAGTGGAATGCAGTGTCATTGATTGTGTTTGAAGGAGGCACCCTAAATACCACACTATTGTTACCTTGAAAATTTCATTTTATTTTATTTTTGCCCATTTTATTAAATCATTTTATTCTATTTTTGCCCCTGTCTCTTGTAATGAGCTACACATGTAATTAGTACACATAGTTCTGGTGATGTATTCATTCATGAGTTTAAGAAGTGAGATTTTCAGCTTCATTTCCTTCTACGCATCTGAACTAGGAGCACAGAGGAGACAAAAAAGATTGCAACCTCTTTATACGGTTGTGTTTGACCCTTGGTGCTCTAATTGCAACCTCTTTATACGGTTGTGTTTGACCCTTGGCACTCTATTCTTACTTCAATTATCATCCATTGTAATGATCCCTTTTCATGTCTAGCTTAACCCTAGACTGTGAGTTCCTTGAGAGTAAGAACTTTGTCACAGTGATGTTTTAATATATTCTCACCACACAATGGAGGATCTAAGTGTGTGCTCAATAAATGGGTATTTGTTGGGAAATTTAAACAAGAAATAGTGAATTATTTTCTTCTAATTGGATACGCTTTCTCCAAATATATTTTTTATTCGAGAGTATCTTATTTACAGTAAAAATCACAAATATTATATATACAATTTAGTTTTGACAAATGTGTACATTTCTATCCTTTACCCAGGCCTTCGATAAGAAAATAATAATAATTTTTTTCCCCGAAGACATAATCTGATTATTTGGTTATTTGGCTGAAACAATGAATCTCTTTGATACATGGATTCTTTAATAATGAGTCTGTATTTAGTATTTAGTCATTACTTTATAATGATTCCACATTTCCTAATAACTTCTTCCCTGACTGTCCACCCCCATCCCCTACCCGTGCAAAAAAGACAAAACAAACCTCCCTTTCCCTCAGGAAGTAGTTGATTTAGTGCCTGTGTAAGGTAGTTCATACATTTCCTTCTCCTGTTTTGTTACCATACCCTATGCTTGGCACTCAGTACACCAGGAAAACAAAGAGGCATTGCCTGTCCCGAAGTTGCTTAGAGTCTAGTGGGGGAGATATGCATATGTGCATCCATAGTACAGCAATGTGTACATAATAACAAAGATCTGAAAACCCCAGTCAGGTTTCTATGTTTTGTCCTTTTTCACACCCTTCCAAGAGTTCTATCTAATGTAACTATGAATGGTCACTGTGTCTTTATTTTTGGCCCAGACTCTTCTAAATGCTTCGGCCTCACGTATCCAACTACCTACTGATTATTCTACTTGGATATACATCAGCCATTTAAAATTTGGCTTGAGTTGAACTCAGGCCACATTTTGAGTTGAACTTTCCCTACCACATTCATTGCATTTTCACTTGTTTTCTTGAAATCTCCCGGTTAAGTCAGTTCAGGTTGCTATAGAAAAAAAATTTAGTTCTGGCGTGGTGTCGTGCCTGTAATCCCAGCATGTTGGGAAGCCTAAGTGGGCAGATTGCTTGAGCCTCAGGAGTTCGAGACCAGCCAGGGAGATTATGAAGAAATTCTGTCTCTGCCGAAAGAAAAAAAATACAAATACTAGCTGGGCGTTGTGGTGGCGGTGTGCCTGTAGTCCTAGCTAGTCAGGAGACTGAGGCTGAAGATCGTCTGAGTCAAGGGAGTTCAAGGATGCAGCAGACAGTGATCGCGCCACTCCACAGAAGCCGGGGTGGTACAGGGAGACCCTGTCTCAAAATAATAATAATAATAATAATAATAATAATAATAATAATAATAAGAGAAAGAGAAAAAAGAAGAAAGAAAGAAAGGAAAGACAGACAAAGAAAAAAACTCCTGTAGACTAGACGGCTTAAACAACAAGCTGATTTCTCACAGTTCTGGAGGCTGGAAGTCTGAGATCAGGAAGCCAAAAGAGAGAGAAAAAGCAAGCTCGCTCTCTGTGTGTCTCTGTCTCTGTTGTTGTTGTTTTGTTTTTTCTAATGAGACAGAGTCTCCTGTGTCATCCAGCATGGAGTGCAGTGGTGCCATGTCGGCTTACTGCAACCTATGCCTCCTGGGTTCAGCGATTCTTCTGTCTTGGCCTCCAGAGTAGCCGAGGCGTGTGCCACCATGTCCGGCTAAATTTTTTTTTGTATTTTTGGTAGAGATGGAGTTTTACTATGTTGGCCAGGCTCGTCTTGACTCCTGAACTCAAGTGATCCTCCCACCTCAGCCTCCCAAAGTGCTGGGATCACAGGTGTGAGCCACCTCTCCAGGCCCAAGCTCACTTTTTTGTAAGGGCACTCACTCCATTTATGGGAGGTCTATCCTCATGACCTGATTATGTCCCAAAGGTCCTCCTACCTCTTAATACAGGGGGATTTCAACATATGAGTTTTGTGGGGATGGAAACATTCAGCCTCTAGCACTTCTCTTTCCATTTCTATTTCAATTAATGGCATTGCACAGCAATGTGTACATAATAACAAAGATCTGA